>NW_028261392.1:41271346-41425096 GCF_051295495.1 Thamnophis sirtalis
TATCGGCATATCTTAAAGATCACTCAAATGAGAGATATAAACGAGACTGGAAAAAATGGATTGACTATATACAAAATAAATACGGGACCAAGAAATTCCAGTTAGCCTATGCTTAAGATCAGAAATGATTTAAATTGTTTAAAGTTAGCTCAGCAAGAAGAAGCTAAGATCAATGTAGAGATGTCATTAATTTCTTTATTTCTCTTTTCTCAATAGATTTTAGACTGTGTTTGTTAAAAATCCATACCTTGTACGGGTTCTGGGAAGTTGGGGGGGGAGGGGTGGGGGGGAGGGAGGGAGGGGTATACATTAGGCTAGACAAGAATTTGGTGGTAAATTAGAACTATTTTGATACACAAAAAATTGTACTCCGATGTTTTACTGATTGAGGAATGATGAAATGTTTGTTTTAAAATAAATAAAACTTTTGAACCTTAAAAAAAAAAGATGATCAGATGGATTGGTATTTTTAAAAGCAGTATTATTAATCAGTAAAAAAGCAATCTCAAAGGTTATATCAGTTTGCTTTGCGGGTTTTATACGTTTTATTGGGTAGTTTATTTTACTTTTTAAACATATTTTGCTGTCTTACTTTTTCAATTTAAAAAGTTTCAAAGGAGGAATCCTAGATCAATATAATTTCTCATCCCTGTTTTGAAAGGTCTATTAAATTTAATATCCCAGTAATTGGTGATTTATGGGGAAAATTTAAAATTGAGTAAGCATTAACAAAGAAGTTTCAAGGTATACTTGGTTGAAGTGTAGCTAAAATGCCTTGAAAGGTGACATTTCAATATTATTTGTAATATTGTTCATAAAATCCAGTATATGCTTAATTGGAAGGAAAATATAGCCATCAACAATAGCATTAGATTGGATTGTAGCAAAGGTGGTATTCTCTTGCCCCAGTTTGAGCAAACCGGTAGTGGCAGCAGCGAGAGGCTCCACCTACCCGCTCAGACAGCATCAAAGATACTCTGCGCAGGCACAGAATTTTCTGTGCATGCGCAAAAGGTTCTGCACATGCGCAGAAGTTTCTGTGCATGCACAGAAGCGGTGTGCGCAAGCGAAGCAAGTGCGTGTGCGCACATGGTCCCAGGTCCGAACCGTTAGTGAAGATTACAGCATGCCTGGATTTTAGGTATAATTCCGTCCATTCAGTTTTGCTTTTTATAAGATGTATACTATATTGGGATGGAGTTGATGTGTCTGCAGGTGAATGTAGCTAGGATGAAAGTATGTTGTATATAACCAAAGACATGCTTTCTCTGTGAGAATGGCTTGTGACCTGTTTACACATGGTTTAAACTGGAGGCCTTAAGAAGCACATTTCAAATATTTCTTCCTAAACTTTATTTTACTTGTGACATTTTCTTTGTCTGTTTGTGTCTGATTTGTGAATCAGTGAATAAACAACAATGAGGATCTTCAAAATTGGCTGTGGGACTATTGGGATGTGTATGTATCTGTGTGTATGCATGTGTGTGTATATGAGAGAGAGAAAGGAGAGAGAAAGAAGTCTTCTGAAGCTGGAAGTAGTCTAAGAGTTATTTCCATATGATTATGCTGATTTTGAAGATCCTCTCTAAGTGTCATTGAAATAAATGGAACTCTATCGTGACAATGTCATACCAGGATAAAGAGGCTAGGTCTGTTATAAAGTGCACTCCCTCAGTCACTGTAGTACTCCAGGATAAGTGCATGGACAATTGAAGTATCCATTTAGATACACAAGAGACATTTCTACAAAATGAATTGCATTAGAAAAATATTAAAGCACGTCTCCGATCTCAAAGTACAACCTTTTAGAGGCCTATTCAAGTATTATCTTCTGGAATATATGTCTTTTATGTTTTCTGCTTCTTACTTGTTAGTTTTGGCTTATAACTCTGGCTTACATTTATGTAAAACATTGTGTTTTTCTTCTGCTTTATCTTGCTTTCTTTGAAGGAAATAAAGTCATTAATCACATTATTTTAACAACTTTAATAAAATATTTAACAGAAAACTTGTTTTAATTATTTAATTGTCCCAAGATAATGTTGGTAAATATACTGCATAGATTCCTTTCAACAGACAATTGATTTTATTAGTGACTTCCTTACTATTTAACTTTAGTTTTATTTCTTTTTCCCAGAGAACTAATCAAACATCTTTAAAGTGATGCTTTATTCTAGAACGATATTAATTTCCTCTTCTACAAATAAACATTTTTTTCTATACCTGTGTCTATAAGCCTCTATTGAAATTAGAGGTCTATCGCCAATGTGATTATTTAAAAATATCATGGCATTCATCATACAATAACCCTGCAGAGAAACAGATCCAATATGTGAAGGTGGTGCCATCACTTCTGACTGAGTAACAAAGGCAAAACCTTTTAAAAAATGATGGTGAGATTATCATCTCCTCAGTTATGCTGGAAGGCTGAAAGTAATTTATTCATATCTACTTGAAAGATAGATAAAAACATTGGTCTCTTCTGCATATTAAAAGAATGAAACTGGTCTTTTAGCCCATATAAGTTGATTATCTCTTTACTGATATAACAATTACTAAGCAGTTAGTAAATAAAATTGGAGCCAAAATACTCCCCTGTTTTAACCCATCTTAAACTGAGTTGCACCACAGTGTTGCATCTTCCTAACTTTGCTGACAACCTATTTTATCCTTAAATATTGAAGAAACACTCTAATTAGGGTAACAAGATTTAGGCTACAAAAATCAATAATGGCATGAAAACTCTCCTTGTAGCCATCTAGTGGCTATTTTGAATTTGTAGCTCCTATTTGGTAGTCTTATTTCTATGTGTACTGGGGTCTTTTATCTGAGAAGGTCAATGTGATGTCTAAAAAATACATTACTTCCATTTGTAGCTCTACACTTATCTTCTTTCCATAATAGTCACTTGCTTAAGATGGATACTATAGAAATTGAATAAATAAATAAAAAACAGACTTGCAAACATTTTGGAGAAACTAGCAACCTCTTGACCATGTGGCATCAAATCAGTGGTAGGTTGCCATTTTTTTTACTACCGGTTCGGATGCTTCTGCACATGTGCAGAGGTATCTGGGCAGGTGGGCCTAGCCTCCCACTGCTGATCCGGGATGCCCAATCTGGGCCAAACCAGGCCAATCTGAGCCAAACTGGGCCAAACCAGGAGCAACCCACCTCTGCATCAAATATATATATTTTGGTTATAAACATAGTTTAATTTAACTCATATATTAGATGAAAAGCACAGGGGATGTAATTATATGTGTTAAATCAAAGCAGAATAAGCACTCCCTTCTTTCGTAAGCTACAACAGTAACTTAACATTCTTCATATCAGTTTCTGACAGTTCAGGTATTTTAATTTATTTCCATTGATGGGAGGGAAATAATGGGCAAGCCCAATAGAAGGAATTCCTTTTATTGAACATACCTGGTAATATTGGCTCTGTAACACATTCACTGCAGTACACTGACAATAAAATGGCACATCGCCTGAGATCTTTCAACTATTGCATTTTGTTCCTGCAATCATCTTGCCAGTGTTAGGAATTTGCACTTACTATGTCTCTATAAATATTCATTACTAGATTCTGCACATTAGCCCAAAAATACCTGGATAGTATAAAATGTATTTAAAGTAAAGATCATTCATCTTATATAATGTCTTGTTCTTGTCCTGAATAATTTGCACAACTTCTACTGGAAAGCAGCTAAGAAACAGAATTGTTATGCTTTTTTATCATTCAATTCGGTGGTATTGAAGAAGAAAATGTGCAACCTTGCATACATTTGTTGAAATTCTTCCTAAATTCATTTCCATTTTGTTGTGTCTTTTGTTGTATTAGAAGTAAGACATTTAGGAATATAAATGACTTGACCAATGATCAGATAGAATGAACCAGTTGCCTCAAGCAGAAGACAGTTTGGAGTTGTGACCGTAGCAATCCTCCTGGCTCTACCCTTTGCAAAGAAATCCTTTAGAGCCAACATTTATTGCAAACTTGATTTGGTTGGCCTTCCTTCCATCAGCCAATGATGGACAAAACAGCTTCTACTTGGAGTAGCAGACAGAGGAACAATCAGTTCAGGATACATATTCTAGCAAATTAATGTGACAATAATATTGTATGTGTCTAAGACAGTGCCAGAGCACTGTCTAGATAATGAAGGACAAAACCATGGGTCCCACATGACCCATCCTGCCACTCTATTTATTTCTAAGGCAATATTTTCTGTTCTTTACATTCTATATTTCACTATTTGTGTCTGTTAAGCAAATAATAAAGCCAGTTTCAAACTATGTTTTAAACTTTTTTAGTCATTTAATTTTAAACTATGTGTATAGTAAGTGTTTTCATAAATTTAAAAGCATATTTAAAATCACAAAATTGATTTTATAAGATGCCAAATGCCATATGGTGTTCTGCAGAGCATAACATCTGTATCGAGACCCCATACACGTTGGCTTAAATCCGTTTTGAAAAGAGAAAGGAGAGGACAATGTATGCAACTATTTGTCACCAAGACATGATGTTATCATTACTACCTTCCTGGCCTTGTGGCAGTAGCAAAGATGCACTTATTCGGTCTCAATTGTATCCCAGTTTTCAGAATACCCATTTATACTTTTGGAAGATGCTGGGGTCGAGTGAACTGATAATGTTCAGCTGTATAACAAAGACTGTTTATTAATATAAATACATCCTCAATAGATCTTATCAAGGATAATTCCTTCAGCTGGCAGCTCTGTTTTACCTATTTCAAGGATGAATATAAATGGTCAGAGATCAAGGAAAAAGCAAAACAAAAAAACATGTTGACCTTTTTAACAAGGCTAAGCATCTATTTTTAGAGTATAGCTTTTACTGTGTTGCTTTGGAGAAGAATGTCTAAACATTGGATTGTTCCTTAAATTATAAAAATGTAATATCACTCCAAATTTTGAATTTTTAGGAGACCGTTGTGCAATATAATCCATGCATGCATGCATGTATGATTGTATTGTATTGTATTATATTGCATGATTCTCTCTCTCTCTCTCTCTCTCTCTCTCTCTCTCTCTCTCTCTCTTTCTCCCCCCACATACATACATACATACATACATACATACATACATACAGTACATATACATACAGACAGACCTATGATGCCTGCCCAATATATCTTACTACAAAAGATACAAGACAGAAAATTAATTAAAAAATACTACTAGGGGAGACATGATAGCAGTATTCCAATATTTGTGGGGTTCCTACAAAGACCAGGAGGTCAAATTATTTTCCAAAGCACCAAAAGGCAAGGTGAGAAACAATAGATGGCAACTAACCAATGAGAGAATCAACCTAGAACACTAAGGAGAAATTTCCCGATGGTGAGAACAATCAATCAAGAAAAGCTTGCCTTCAGAAATTGTGGGTGCTCTAACACTGGAGTCTTTTAAGAAGAGACTGGAGAGTCATTTATCTGAAATGGTATGAAGTCTCCTGCTTGGACTAGAAGACCACCAAAGTCTTTTCCACCTCTATTATTCTACTATATGTTCTACATTCTATGTTCTATCCATCTCTTCTCATCAACCAGCCATACAAACAATTCCCTGTTTTGAGCCTTGAATGCTATTGTCCCCTTGAGTTTCTTGGTTAAATTGGTTAAAAATTTAAATCAAAGGATTAATGGGGATGTAGCACAGTGGTCTGATCTTTTTTCCTTACTTTCAACAGGTTGCATCCTACCATTATATTTTCTTCTGCCACTTATTAGCTCATTTACTTCCAGGACATGCTCTGATTTTTTTTTCTTTCATTCCTGTCCCTGATAAATCTGATTGCACAATACTACAATTTATAAGAGTAGAAACTTCTTCCTCATTAGAACCCTAACTCTCATCCCCAGTGCTCGCATATGAAGATAAATTCATAAAGTCTTAGAAGGCAACCCCCCCCACCCCAGCCTCTTTCTTATGAACCTAACTAATTTAGAGAGGGAATGGGGAAAAAAAACCAGTGGTGTAATTGACCTCCGTTACGACACAACATTCATTTTTGTCACATGAGCTGAATCTTGACCAGGGGAGTATCTGGTTTGGCCTCAAGTGTCAAATATATGATGAGAGAAAAGTCAAATGCCATAAGATTGTGTGCATGGCATGACTATCTACTCTTGGTTACTTAGCACATGATTGATTTAGGGAGCCATTATTGAAACAATGCTACATTCACATACCATGCTATGCACAAATGAATAAACCATATTGTGGAATGCTATAGTGATTTTGTTCACAAAATGTGTTTATGACAATAGTTGGATTTTTATAACTTCAAATAACTGTTTCCTTACTAAACCCTATCTCTGAACCTTAAATTTTAGTTTTACATGATGTGGTAGTTAAGGCATCATGTAGTTAAATTAAAGGCATTCTGATGTTCCTTAATATACAAAAAAGTGAGAAATTGGTAATCAAATATTCCAGACCTAGACTCATAGCCAACAACAAAAAACAAAGCAAGCAAAGCTATTGAGCTACAGTTTTACCTAATATATATCTCCTAATATGCGATGGTATTTTTCTGATAAACGACAACCATATTTTTTTTAAGATCATCCATTCATAATTCTGTCCAAGTGCATCAATATTTAAATACTCTCTACCCAGACTCTAGAGGCAATTAAAATAATATAATTCAGTAAGAAAAAATAGTAAAATTCAATAATCTTATATTTTTTGATATCTCAGCCGCTAAGCCCCACCCCACCAGAACAACAAACCTCTGAATTAACTTAAGGCAAAAATATTGTGATTTATTTAAACAAGACCTTGGGTGATGTTACACTATAACAGTTCAAGAGTTAGCAGGGATATTGTGGACCATTTAATGTGACTGTGACAAAAAGAAGAATTTAGATGCCATTTCAAAATAATAAAACATGCATATTGATAAAAGAATGGAAAGCTGCAGCTGGTTAGAAAATTGCCTTTCAGAAGAGTAAAAGGAAAATGCAGGCAACAGTATTATCATAGATTCTCAATGAATTTGAACAAATAGAAAAAGAATGCACTCAGAAAGCTGTGATGCTGAACAATTTACATGTTTACTGAATATAAATCCAATATTGCACAGCTGCACACATTTAATTGCACACTAAGTATCTGAATGCAGATTGATCTGATTTTTAAAAAAATCCCATTCATTTCCAACTTACAACTATTACATTATATCTGAACTGAACATATCCGGACAATCACTTGATGGGAGCAAGGAAATATAGAAAATCTAAACTCTTTGCTGGTAATGGTACACCCTATACTACAATCTAGATATCGTAACTCTGGATTAATAATTTTTAAGAAAGATTGTTTGATTATGTGCCATCAAGTTACTCTCAATTTTTTATAATTATATATAAATATAAATACATATATATTAGACATATTCACTCATACATCCATATATATATATATAGTGTTTCCCCGAAATTACGATGTTTTCTGATAATAAGGCCATGCCACTTTTTTCTGGTGGGTAAAAATATAAGCCCTCCCCCACAAATAAGCCCCCTGGACAACCCCCTACCTCTGACAAGGCAGAGTGCCGCTCACCAACCTACCGGTATCCCAAAGGTGCCAAGCCACAGGAACCGGGGGGGGGGGAGGCAAAGGTTATCGCATTGCTTGGTGCCTTCGGGATACCACTAGGTAGGTGAGTGGCTCAGTGTCCAGCTGAAGAGAGGGGATGCCAGGTGGCTGCTCTCTTGCAAGCAGGCTCCCAAAGAGCCAGGCACAGCCTCATGGGCGAATGGCTGTGTTGCGCTGTAGGAGCAGTGCAACACAGCAGCCATGAAGCGACCACACTCACAAGCAGCCACCCGGCAAACCCCCTTTCCAGCTGGGCACAGCACCATTCACCCCCTAGGGGTATCGCCAATCCGCATGAGTGCCTGTTAGCCACTGCCTAGCTCCCACAGCTTGGCACCTTCAAAATGCCAGTGAGTGGTGCTCTGCAGGGCTGGAGAGGGGGGTTACGTGAGCGGATGTTCCTCTCTTGCTCACGCTCTTCCCAGCCTCATGATGCCATGGCCTAGCTCTCCCCGCAGAGGCAGAGCACCTCTGCTGACGCTGATGCTGCTGCTGCCATGCCGCTGTGGCTGCGTGACTTTTTCTGCGGCTTCCAAACCAAGTCTTCCGGCAGTGGCCGCTCTGGCCGTACGTGCTATGGTTGTGGGCCAGCTGCCGGTAGAGTGTACAACCATAGAGTTTATGCCCAGAGTAGCCACTGCTGGAAGACTCAGTTTGGAAACTGCAGAAAAAAACAGAGGCAGTGGCGGTGATGCCCTGGCTATGCGGGGTCTTGTTGTCTTCAGGTCTTTTTCAGTGTAAGATTGAGATTGTCTTGACAACATTTCGGCGAGGTCTCACTCACCATCTTCAGGTTTTCGGCTTCGTGTTTGTATGAGTAAAGCATGGTCGGAGCTGCCGTCTTTCTATTAATCTTGGTGGGGTGTGTGTAGCGTGCTGGCTTTGTTTCAGTAAGTGGATTGATTAGCTGTGTGGTTGTATCATGATTGGTGCTGATTGATGCTGGCTGTGTGTCTGTTGTTGTTTTGTGTAATGGCCTGGGTGGTGGTTGGGTCTCGTTTGTTGACAAGGGCTGGTTTTCAGATGTCTGGTAGGCAGGAGGTATCGTCATGTTTATACATGTTGTGGGGGTGTTTCTCTATTTCGATAGCTTCCATAATTATTCTCTTGTTGAAGTGTTCAGTTTTGGAGATTAGTTTGGTTCCTTTAAAATTAATTTCATGTCCTGTAGCTTTAAGGTGCTGCAAAAGGGAGGAAGTTTTTTTCTTTTTTTCTTACTGTGTTCTTGTGTTAAGTACTTGGGTGAAGAGGGATATGACATCGAAGCTCATGAGTAGATCGCTGGGTTGTAGGTTTTGTTTCTTTATTGTTTCTATGAAGTAGAGTGAGTTTTGTACGTGTAAGGTGACGTGAGCTTCGATGTCATATCCCTGTGCACCCAAGTGCTTATAAAAGAAGCCTCGACAGCTATCCAGAACAAATACAGCCCCCTAAATACATCCCGGATCTGACCAACCATTGCCTAACCAACACATACTTCATCCATAGTGGACAAAGATACAAACAGATAGAAGGAGCACCCATGGGATCATCCCTCTCACCCGTCATCACAAACTTATACATGGAACATTTTGAAGCTAACGCCTTAGATAAATTTGAACACAAACCCAAACTCTGGCTTAGATATGCTGATGACACTTTCGTGATTTGGCCACATGGGAAAGAAAAACTGAACAACTTCCTCACACATCTCAACAGCCTACACCCCAAAATACAATTCACTATGGAAATAGAAGCAACCAACTTCCCTTTCTGGAATCCCTAATCTACAAAAAACCCAATTTCTCCCTAGGACACACCATTTACCAGGAAAAAAAAACACCAACTGCTACAAACGCACAATTCCATCACCATCCTACACAGATCAACTCTGTAGCCAAGACCCCCATCTTCAGAACCAAACGCCTAGCCGACAAAGACCACCTGAAAATTGAATTACATTCTCACAAACATATTAATCTCCAACGGATTCCAAAGAAAAACAATTACCAACCTAACCCAAAAGGAGACTCCCCCCAAGAACTGAGACACAGAACAGGACAATGGCATCTCCCTCCTCCCTTACATCAAAGGCACCAATGATAAAATCAGCAAAATTTTCCACAAACACAATATCAAGACAGCCTTCAACACTGACTAAAAAATAGCAAACATCTTAAGAAACAAACCCAAAGACAAAATCCAGCTAGAAAACCAAGGAGTCTACGAAATACCATGCAAAATCTGCCCTGCAACATACATAGGACAAATGAACAGGAGAATAAATGCATACATTGCAGAACACAAGAACCCAGTAAGAAAAAAAGAAAAACCTCCTCCCTTTTCCAGCACCTTAAAGCTACAGGACATGAAATTAATTTTGAAAGAACCAAACTAATCTCCAAAACTGAACACTTCAACAAGAGAATAATTATGGAAGCTATCGAAATAGAGAAACATCCCTTCAACATGAATAAACGTGATGATATCTCCCGCCTACCAGACATCTGGAAACAAGCCCTAATCAACAAACGAGACCCATCCACCACCCAGGCCGTTACAACACAAAACAACGGACACACAGCCGGCACCAATCAGCACCAATCTACCAATCATGATACAACCACATAGCCAATCAATCCACTTACTGAAACAAATCCAGCACTACACACACACACACACACACACACACCAAGATTAATAGAAAGACGGCAGCTCCAACCACGCTTTACTCACACAAACACAAAGCTGAAAACACCAGCCTAAAGATGGCGAGTGAGACCTTGCCAAAACATTGCCAAGACAATCTCAATCTTACATGGGAAAAGACTCGAATACAAGACCAGCATACCTACACCCATGAAAATGTACAAATATATATATATATGTTGTATTTGTGCTGATAAATAAATAAAGGGAGACTAGTATAGATCTATTTCAAGCTATTTAGCTCTCATCAGCTAGCCATACCCTTACTGGGATTCGAACCTGTGCTGTATATATCTATATCTATATCTATATCTATATCTATATCTATATCCATATCCATATCCATATCCATATCCATATCCATATCCATATCCATATCCATATCCATATCCATATCCATATCCATATCCATATCCATATCCATATCCATATCCATATCCATATCCATCTATCTATCTATCTATCTATCTATCTATCTATCTATCTATCTATCTAGGTAGGTAGGTAGGTAGATAGATATAGAGATAGAGATAGAGATAGAGATAGAGATAGAGATAGAGATAGAGATAGAGATAGAGATAGAGATAGAGATAGAGATAGAGATAGAGATAGAGATAGAGATAGAGATAGAGATAGAGATAGAGAGAGATAGAGAGAGAGATAGAGATAGAGATAGAGATGATAGAGATAGAGATGATAGAGATAGAGATGATAGAGATAGAGATAGAGATAGAGATAGAGATAGATAGATAGATATATCTTGTTATATTATATATATTGTGTATATGTGTTTATATATTGTATATTCTGTAGAAAATATACCTATACCACAGCTGGAATGACAAAACATCCATTAGACAACCAAGAAACAGCCTCTATCATATCCCCAGAGCTTTGTGCTCAAGCACAAAACCAGGTTAGTTTACTATTGTTAGGCAAATACTGTTGTGTTCCACCGGATGCGGCCAGCAGATGGCGCTATGTGAAGCACCTCTGATTGGCCAAGACGAGCCTTCTGCCGGCGGGAGAAATACAGATCTCCCATTGGTTCCCCGTCTGACAGCTACAAGTATAAATAGCTGTCAGACGGGTTTGCTTGTAGTTGTTGCCTTTGTTGCCTGTCAGTTCTTCTTGCTAATAAACTGGTTAATGTTGCTGACACCTCCTCAGTTATTGCCGCCTCAAACATAAAACTGACGACGAGGTCGGGTGACACGGATCCACACCAAGTGCCTCCTATGGCTACTGCTTCTGTTTTTTCTCCTTTCCGGCCTGAGGCTGAATTATTCCTTAAACGCTTTGAGTGCTTTCTCTTAGCCCATGACCTTACCAGCCTTTCTATTGACCGCAAGCGAGGCATCTTCTTAAACTACTGTGGACCGGAGATGTTTGCTACTGCTAGGGCACTGTCTTCACCTACTATGGTCCATGCTGTGCCTTGGGAGCTACTACTAACTAAGCTCAAAACTCATTATGAGCCCGCTCCCTCCCGGTTCGCACGGCGTCAATTTTTCCGCCATTGTGTACAAACTGAAGGACAATCTATCTGTCACTATGTGGCTGTGTTACAGGCGGCTGCCATTAACTGTGAATTCGTTGATCTCAATGAGGCACTACTCGAACAGTTCATCTATGGCCTCAGGGATATCAACCTTCACTGCCGCATACTATCTAGGTCTGAACTAACCCTCAAGATCGCTGTGGATGAAGCCTGCACATCTGAGATGGCTGACCAGTCCACTCCTGACCTCCATCGTTTCCCTCCGCCTACGGCTCCTATGTTTCCTGCCTCAACTGTTTACCGCCAGCAAGTTTCTGACAATTTTCTGTCTGAACTGGACCTGGCTATTGACCGCTTGCAGTCCCTGTCAGACAAGGACGATCGCCCCTGCTTGAGCTGCGGAGGCCGGCACCTACGTTCTTCCTGCCGCTTCCGCTCTGCTGTATGCTGCAAATGCGGCAAGAAGGGTCATTTGGTGTCCATCTGCCACTTGGCCTCTACAGATCTGTGCCCGGCTAACCCGCCTGCTGCCGTCTACCGCCCACCTGCACCTCCTGCGGCTCGCTGCCAGAACAGCTTCTCCGTTGGGGACGCTGACGAGGCGTGCCCCAAATGGGTCATAGACTTGGCCTCTTCTTCTATAGGGGGTTGGGGTGCATCCTCCTGGAAGGCTGCCCCTGATCCATGGAACTGGACACTTTACACGCACTGCTGCCCCGACTCCGCCGCTACCAGCTGGCTCCTGCTAACTGCCACCTTAGGGACTATCAGGGGAACCCTATACCTTTGCTTGGCTGTGGCCATTTCCTTATTAATTATGGCATGCTCCAAGGGTGCCTGCCTCTCTTAGTTGTTCAAAAACCTCAGGCTTCCTTATTGGGTCTCGATTGGTTTCGGGCTCTGGGACTCTCTATCTCTGGCATTCACTCCACCCACTGCTCCTCAGCCCCGGGGGATGACCTCGCCTCTCTCCTCTCTGAATTTGATGATGTCTTTGCCCCCTCCTTAGGCTGCTATACAGGGACCCCAACCTCCTTAAACCTAGATCCTATGGTGGCTCCCATTCGCCTTAAAGCTAGGCATTTGCCCCTCGCTTTAACGGCTAAGGTAGATGCGGAGCTCAACAAGCTCCTGGCTCAGGGGGTCTTGGAGCTGGTTGATTTCTTCCATTGGGAGACCCCAATAGTTGTCCCCTTAAAGTCTGACGGATCCACTAGGATCTGCGGGGACTTTAAATCCACTGTGAATAAAGCCCTGCAAGCCCACCTGTACCCTGTGCCCGTTGTGCAACATGTCTTGCACTCCCTAGGCCATGGCAAAAATTTTGCCAAGTTAAATCTCACGCAGGCATACCAATAGCTGCCTGTCGACGATGCCACCTTGGCTGCGCAGACTATTGTCACGCACCATGGTGCTTTTAAATGCCAACGCTTGCAGTTCGGCATCAGTGTGGCCGCAGGAATTTTCCAAGGTCTAATGGAGTGTTTACTCCATGGGGTCACCTTATATTTTGATGATGTCCTGATCACTGCTAGTGACCGATCAGGACATCATCAAAACGCTCCGGGCCGTCTTGCTGCGTTTCCGTGTGGCCGGCCTCCATTTAAAATGATCTAAATGCCATCTGGGAGTTCCTGATGTTGACTTTCTGGGCTATCTAATAGGCCAGTATGGCATTCACGCCACCCCCTCGAAGGTAGACGCTATACTCTCCGCCCCCGCCCCGACTAATACAGTTGAGTTGCAAGCCTTCTTAGGTCTCCTCAACTTCTACTCTGCTTTCTTCCCCTAAGGCCTCTCTAGCAGAGCCGCTCCACAGGCTGCTGGACAGCTCCGCTGCCTGGGTCTGGACAAGCCATGAGGCTTATGCGCTCGTGGTTGTCAAACACTCCTTGACTGCACCCCCCGTTTTGAGCACCTACCCTTGCTTCTTGCCTGTGACGCTTCCCCCTTCGGTGCTGGGGCCATTCTGAGCCAGGCCTACCCTGACGGGTCGGAGGCTCCGATTGCGTTTTACTCCTGCACCTTATCCAAGGCTGAGTGCAATTACAGCCATGGATAAGGAGGCGCTGGCCACCGTTGCGGGAGTAAAACGCTTTCATCACTATTTATACGGCCACTCCTTTACTATCTTAACGGATCACAAACCCCTCCTAGGGGTCCTTGCCAGGGACTGACCTACCCCACCTATTATTTCCCCAGGATGACCAGGTGGGCAGAGTTTCTGGCTGCTTACACTTACTACCTCATTTACCAGCCTGGTCGCCATATGGGCCATGCCAATGCATTAAGCCGCTGCCCCCTGCCCACTATGCTTTCCGATCCTGCCCCTACTGACTCTATCTGCCTTATTGAGGACCTCCACCTGCCTATGTCCGCGTTGGACATTGCTCAGGCCTCTCTCACTGACCCCATCCTCTCCCATGTCATGGACGCTGACTGCAGGGGCTGGCCCACCAGTTCCAGGGAGGTTCAATTCCTTTCCTTCTTCTGCCACTGCACTGAACTGTCAGTCCTACAGGACTGCCTTCTATGGGGCGTTGTTTTCCCTACCTCCCTTTGCCATGTGGTGCTGACCCGTCTCCATGAAGGGTACCCAGGCATTGTCCAGATGAAAAGTCTGGGCCGTGGCTATGTCTGGTGGCCCTCCATGGATGCTGACATCGCTGCCTGGGTCCAGCACTGCACGCCTTGCCAAAGTCTGTGGCCAGCACCTCCCGCCATTCCGCACAGTGACTGGGAACAGCCCATGGCCCTGTGGAGTCGACTCCATGTCGACTTCATGAGTCCCATGGCTGGCCTCACCTTCCTAATTGTTGTTGATGCCTGGTCCAAATGGGTCAAACTCTTCCCTATGAAAAGCACTACCTCTGGGGCCACCATCCACATGCTGGACTCCCTGTTCACCACCCATGGCCTCCCTGATGTGCTAGTATCAGATAATGGCCCCCAGTTTACTTCTGAGGAGTTCCAGCTCTACCTGATGAGCTTGGGCATACGCCATGCGCCTGTGGCTTCGTTCCACCCTGCTGGGAATGGTTTGGTGGAGCGCGCTGTCTACTCCACCAAAGAGGCTCTCCGCCGCATGGCTCCTCTGCCCTGGTCTACTCAGGTGACCACTTATCTAAGGTCTCAGCATACCACTCCCTACCCTATTACAGGAAAGACCCCCGCAGAGTTATTGATGGGCAGGAAACTCTGCACCACGTTGGACTGGCTGAACCCCAGATATGCCCCTGCCTCTTTTCCTCACCCTGAACTCCCCAGGGCTTTTCTGGTGGGGGAGGAGGTTTTCACCCGGAATTTTGTGGGCGACCCAAAATGGTTACCTGGTCACATCACAGAGTTAACCGGACCCTGTTCCTAGAGGGTCCTCCTCGACGAGGGGAGACATTGGCGGAGGCATGTAAACTAACTCTGTTGGCGGAATATAGAGAGGCCCATAAACCACCTGGCCATTCCAGATCAAACAGGCCCTACCAACGCCGCCTGCCGGCCAAACCAACCAAAAATCGTGTATTTGAGAAACACTATAATTTCAAAACAATGTTTACATAAAGTTACCAGCCATATTCGGACATGATGAACTGAAAAACCATTTCCCGACATTAATTTATCTATCTGACTTAAAGTGAAATATTCATAATTTATCCTTTAAAAGTGCGAAAGCCTCAGCCTTCAGCTTCTTCATCTTCAGACTTACTGATTGGTGAGTCTTCATATTCCTTTTTATGAAAAATATCAAGCCATATTAAAATATGGAGATTCTTCTTAAGAAAAGCTGTCCTAAATATGGAGAGAGTCCTTGGTTTTCTGTTTCAGGATGTCTGCTGGAGTCTCGCCCAGCCGCCCTGTTTAGGATAACCCGCTCCCTCCTAAATAGGAGGGAGACGGGGAACCCCATACAGGGAAAGGCTGAGGAATATAGTCAGTTCTTGGCGGACAAAATTGCTCGGTTTCGATCGGAACTGGACTCCACCCCTGCAGATCCAGCCGGGACACAGGGGAATAACTTGGTAGACCATCTCTGGGTTGAGTTTCAGGATGTTGCCTCTGGGGATGTGGACAAGGCTATGCGAGCTGTGAGTTCCTCCACCTGCATACTGGACCCGTGTCCCTCTTGGCTGACTGCCAACAGCAGAGAGGTGACACGAGGCTGGATCCAGGCGGTTGTTACCGCCTCTCTTCGGGAGGGACACCTCCCCACCGCACTTAAGGCGGCGGTGGTGAGGCCCCTCCTGAAGAAACCGTCCTTGGATCCAGCAGTTCTTAACAACTATCGTCCAGTCTCCAACCTCCCCTTTCTGGGGAAGGTTGTTGAGAAGGTGGTGGCCTTACAGCTTCAGCGTACCTTGGAGGAAGCTAACTATCTTGACCCCTTCCAGTCTGGCTTCAGGCCCGGTTACAGCACTGAAACCGCTTTGGTCGCATTGACCGATGATCTCTGGAGAGCCAGAGATGGAGGCTATGCGTCCATCCTGGTTCTCCTTGACCTCTCAGCGGCTTTCGATACCATCGACCATGGTATCCTTCTGCGACGACTGCGGGAGGTGGGGGTGGGCGGCACTGTTTTACAGTGGTTCTCCTCCTACCTCTCGGACAGGTCGCAGTCGGTGTTGGTGGGGAGGGAGAGATCGTCCCCGAGGCCCCTAACCTATGGGGTGCCGCAGGGCTCGGTTCTGTCCCCCCTACTATTTAACATATACATGAAACCGCTGGGCGAGATCATTCGGAGGCACGGGATTAAGTACCATCAATATGCGGACGATACGCAGTTGTATCTGTCCGCCCCGTGCCAACTCAATGAAGCGGTGGACGTGATGAACCGGGGCCTTGAGGCTGTTAAAGACTGGATGAGAGCTAACAAACTGGTACTCAACCCGGAAAAGACCGAATGGCTGTTGTGTTTCCCTCCCAAAAATTCGGTTAACGTTCCATCAATCAGGCTGGGGGGGGCAAAATTTATCCCCCTCAGATAGGGTCCGCAACTTGGGAGTCCTCCTGGACCCACAGCTGAGTTTTGACCACCATTTGTCGGCTGTGACCAGGGGGGCATTTGCCCAGGTTCGCCTGGTGCGCCAGTTGCGGCCCTACCTGAACCGGGAGGCTCTCACAACAGTCACTCGAGCCCTTGTGATCTCTAGGCTGGAATACTGCAATGTGCTCTACATGGGGCTGCCCTTGAAGAGCATCCGGCGACTTCAGCTAGTCCAGAACGCGGCCGCGCGAGTGATCATGGGCGCACCACGGTTCGCCCATATAACACCAATCCTCCGTGAGCTGCGCTGGCTACCTGTTGGTCGTCGGGTGCACTTCAAGGTCTTACTCACCACCTATAAAGCGCTCCATGGTAGTGGATCTGACTATTTGAGAGACCGCCTCCTGCCAATTACCTCCCTGCGTCCCATCAGATCGCACAGAGTAGGCCTCCTCCGAATTCCATCCGCCAGTCAGTGCCGACTGGCGACTACGCGGAGGAGAGCCTTCTCAGTTGCAGCTCCGACATTATGGAACAACCTCCCCGTGGAGATCCGTACCCTCACCACAGTCCAGGCCTTCCGCACAGCCCTCAAGAACTGGCTATCCCGTCAGGCCTGGGGATAGGATTACTCTCACCCCGCCCGAATGTTGAGTGAATGTTGTGTTTTTATGACCAATTTCCTTTAATCACGTTTCTTTTCTTTTTAAGTCTTGTCTTGCACTCCCTTCCCTTTATTGTTGTAAGCCGCCCTGAGTCCCCTCAGGGAAAAGGGCGGCATATAAATTTGCAATACAACAACTACAACAACAACTATTTCCTATTCTCTTTGAAAAAAAACACCCATATCAATTGTGTCTTCTGAGATCTCTTGAACTCCCCTTTTATATACCATTTTCTCTTGAGCAAGAGGTGACAAACCACAAATATTCCTAAACTACAATTCCTAATAGTCCACATCATTAGCCTTGTAAGGTAAAGGTAAGGTAAATGTTCCCCTCACACACATATGACTCTAGGGGGCGGTGTTCATCTCTGTTTCAAAGCCGAAGAGCCAGTGCTGTCCGAAGATGTCTCGATGGTCATGTGGCCGGCATGACTAAATGCCAAAGGTGCACGGAATGCTGTTATCTTCCCACCAAAGTAATCCTTATTATTCTACTTGCATTTTTACATGCTTTTGAACTGCTAAGTTGGCAGAAGGTAGGACAGGTAACGGGAGCTCACTCTGTAATGCGGCACTAGGGATTCGAACTGCCAAACTGCCAACCTTTCTGATCAACAAGCTCAATGTCTTAGCCAGTGAGCCACCATGTCCCTAAGCAAAGTAATTATCAGCTCTTTGAGGAATAAAATATTCTTTACCATTCACTTTAACTTGTGGAAAAATCATAACCTACCTGGCAGAACTAATTTTCCTTTTGGTTGCAGGGAAACTTTGCAGCAGAGTAATCCTATGAGTTAACTTACTCACAAGAAGCCACACTGAGAAGAGTGCTATATTGTAGATATATCAGTTCAATTATTTATCATTTTATCATTTTATCATTTTATTAAGATTTATAGGCCGCCCTTTTCCCTGAGGGGACTCAGGGCGGCTTACAATCACAGGGGAGGGGGTGCAGTATCAAAAGACAAAACAAAATGTGAACAAAAGAAAAATAATAAAACACAACTTTCATTCAACACTCAACACTCGGGCGGGTAAATTGGGAACCTATCCCCAGGCCTGTTGGGAGAGCCAGGTCTTGAGGGCTGCGCGGAAGGTCTGGATGGTGGTGAGGGTACGGATCTCGGCGGGGAGATCGTTCCACAGGGTCGGAGCTGCAACAGAAAAGGCTCTCCTCCGTGTAGTCGCCAGTCGACATTGACTGGCGGATGGCGAATTCTTTAAAAGAATTCCAACTATTCCGTATTATTGTCCAACGTATTAACTAAGTTTGCTGGGTTTTCCTGAAGTCCAAGATGAGAATGTATACTGCTCTGTTCTTGTCAATTCTCATTGTTGGCAAAATAATTAAATTATTGATGCATCTTTAATCCCTCAGAATTGATCATTTTTAACCACAATAATCCTGATCAAATATGTCTCTTCCATTCCTCCAGTCAAGCTCTGATTTAGTTAGTGATTACAAAGCCACATAGTTAACTTTATACAGTAAGGATGAATAATCTGAAAAGAGTAAGTGGAGACAATAATAGTTGAAATAAGTAACAGTGGTATACATATTTTTGTCTTCCCTCTTCTCCATGTGGCAGAATGCCATTACAGTTCCTCATGGGTTAAACAGAGAAGCATATCTTCCACTACTTCAATGGTGTTCAGTAATTCTTTTGTTATTGCTTATTTGTTCAAAACAAATATATAAGAGTGAGCAGGTCAAAAAGAAGAAGACCCAGAAAGTCATGGTTGGATGATGTTTTAGAGATCTTCAACAAGAGAGGTGAGAAGTTTAAAGAACAAAGGGCAATGCATGAAACAGGATATTGACATGGTAGAAACAAGATAGGCTGCAGGGTAGAAAGACATGGAGAATAAACAGTGTTGGTCTAAAATAGATAAAGCTATTTTTTCTTTCTTTCAAAACTCTAATGTTTTTCAATGCTATTTTTTATTCATTTTCTGGGTTTTTGCATAATGTTACTTATCCTTAAAGGGAAGAGAATGGTAGATATGAAAGTGTTCATATACATAAAATATTTAAAGCACATTCAGACTCTGGAGGAACTTGTGACAGTTTACTATTCATTTATAATACCGAGAGAAAACAATAAAATCAAATAAAAAATATAATGTAATAGTTAAAGCACACAATTTGAAAGACATTAATAAACAAAAATCTCAGGCAGAGAGACGATGAAAGGACAAAAAGTATAGTTAGGCTGTGTTTGCTAAGACTTAAATGTAAGAATAAAAATGTACTTTTCTGACACTGCTGAACAACAGTGGCACTATCTCCTACTGATTTTCCTGATTTTATTCCTGATTTTCAGCACGCAACAAAATAAAATAAAGGACTTTTCAATACTTTTAGGGGGGAAATGCCAAAAGAAATAGGATCTCCAAATCCTGCATACAAATGAGTTATAATATTAATCCCCTGCAAGCCTGTCTGCCAGTACATTTTTACCTAACCCACTGAGGCCTTTGATCATTGCAAAGTTAATAATAAAAGCATGCATCTCCAAACATTTTTTTTCTTAAAAAGATGCCTGCTCTACTGGATGGCAGCCACTGCAGAAGATGATTAAAGTCACAGAAGGTAGCCAAGAAGGCAATGATATGTATTCCCTCAGTCTTCTCAGGATTAAGCCTTGCATTGCATCTCTTGAATTAGCTCATAATCACACACTGTCAATATAATCATTGGCAGCATGCAATAGACTTTGCCAGTATTCTTACTCGATGATGGAACCAGAACGATTATTCATAAAACCATACTATGCTAATGCTTTTAAAGGATTTTGACATTTGCATTTGCATGTAACGTTTTTGTTTGTTTAAAAAGTGAATAGACTTAGGAGTACTCTCTCACACACACCCATTCAAACACATATACAGCACACATTTTTGTATATCTTATAGAAAACACTACAGAGGTTCTATATTTAAAAATTAGGAATTGTACAATAGTGTAAGCGTTCAAGGATTTCATTTAGAGGTAGTATTTTCAGACTTATTATTTATCTATGGTACCAGCTGTTCTCTCGCTTTTGTATACATCAAATGGAAGTAGATCAATGACTCTACTAAGAGTGTGATTCAGGGCCTATAGCGCTTGGGAGAGAGAGCCATTATGCACCCCATAATTTACATAGATATTATCTGCAACTTAGTTTTATTTGCTTGATTTTACATGGAGCTTTTTCATCTGAAAAATAGAAGAACACTTATATATAGATATTCCAAAAATTGTTCCATTCAATTTACTAGCATTTATATTAATATAGCATGCAGTCTAGCCACAGTTATAGTATGTACCAGTGATAGCTAACCTTTTGTCATTGAGCACTGAAAGCACGCGCGCACCCATAATGCAATCTGAGTGCAATTGCCCCCCCACCTGCGCACCCATAATGCAATGTGAGTGCAATGCGTGTGCGCACACACACACACATACACACTGTATAGGCCAAAGGTGGTAAGTAAATATGATTAGTATTATATTAAAGTAAGTGCAGTTTAGTTAGATAACACCAATAATGTTTTACAATCACTATGATCAGAGAAATTGGATAGACAATCTCTATGAACCTCTCCTATAGAAGAAAAAATATGATTCAAGATTTATCTAAACTAATCTGTTCACCTGAACTATGACAATAGTACTTGTGCTGAAGATGATGAATGGGAGATCTTTTGAGGGTTTCGCCCCAGAATGTAATTTAACTAATGTATGATAAACAAAGGATGTTAGAGAATTTCCAAGTAGGGAATGGTTTGCTAAGACCAGCAACTAGACCGGTCCTAGGAAGCCTCTCCAGATAAGAAGAGGATGTAAGATCACCCACTTGTGCTCCAGACAGCTACTTCTTGCAATGAGACAGCAGGACAGAACTTTCCCACAAATTTAACTCTACCAGGAGTTGAAGAGAATTATTATGCTCTCATCCTTTTAAAGGAAACTGAATTTTCTAACCTAATCACTTATAAAAATTACCTATTCAACTCCCTTAAGGATATTAAAGATCTGCAAAAACCTTTGAAGTTTGTGCTTTTTATATAGAGAGACAGCTAATGTAGATTCTTGTTATTAAGCCTTCTTTTTATTTCTTGCCAGTTATTGATCTCTCTTCCTCCTTCTTTCTCTCTGATTTTACATATTTTGTACCATTTTTTTCAATTAACTTTTTAGACTTTTGCTAATATTTAATCAATAAATATGGTTATATTTATTGCTAGCTAAACTTGCTTTGACTTGGGATACAAGGATTGACAGGGAGTGTGTTGATTGCAAACTCAATGGAAATTACTCAAAGTAATTTTCCAATAATTTTGAGATAAAGGTAGTCATCAACTTACAATGGCAATTGGGACAGGGGTTTCCATCACTTTGGCCAATGGACTACATCACTTAGTGATGGCAATCCTTGCACTCCCAGTTGCTGGTCATTAGTCAAAGCAACTTCCTGCCAGTTTCTCACAATCAAAGTCAGGAAAGGGAACCATGCATAAGTCCTTGGTCAGCAAGCAGGTAACTGACTGTTGCTCAGTGGAAGATGAAGTAAGAGGTTCCCAGTTCAGCACAAGGGCAGGGACATGGGTGAAATGCTATTGGTTCGGACCGGTTCATCTGAACTGGTAGTAGATAAAAATGGCACCAGTTCAAGCGAACCAGTAGTATAAGAATGTTACTAGTTCAGGCGAACCACTAGTTCCGATGATCAGCTGTGTGACAATCAGCTGATTGTTGTACAGCTGATAGTCAGAACTATTGGATCACTCGAACCGGTAGCATTCTTTTACTTCCAGTTCAGATGGACGGCACACATATGAACCGGTAGCAGACTTCAGAGTATCTCACCTATGGGCAGGGAGGATATAAAAGAGTACAAAGGATATGTGAAGTGCTGACTTGAGAAGAGTGTGTGAGAATGCACACAGGTTGGGAAGTCTATGGTGTACATCAGGGATAGTGTGTGGAGGTTTGCAAGGACATTTGTGAGAGGTGTGGGTCAGGAACAGTGTGCAAGGGGGCATGATGGATGCATAAGCATATGAGGGGTCATCCTATTCAAATCTAGGATTAACCTAACTTTAGGAAATCTTGGTCTTTTCCTGGAATCAGTGGGCCTTCAAGTCCATTGTATCTAACAAAATATGGAAGAGGTGAAGAATAGTGTTCTAAAATTAGTAAATTAATACACAAATAAATAAATCTGCCTGCATGTAGCTGCTTCATTGTGCCAATGAATCTGAACAGCATCTGTTTGTCCTAAGATGAAAAGAAAGCAGAAAAATCCATTTCTCTGAATGTTATCAGAAAGTGTACCATTCTCTATCTATAATATACCATTGAACATTTGTTGCATGTATTTTGTAAAGATTTGCCAAATACTCCCCAAATGTGACTGGTGAGAATTTTGGATGAAAAATATGCCAGTTTTTGGCATAACACCACCTTTTTAAAAATTTTAAAAAATTCTTTTGATGTACGTGAATAGTCCCTATTTATCCCTTACACCAGTAATCAATTGCTGCAAATCCAAAAACACTGGTAACATTGTTCTGAATAAAATTAAAATGATCTCCCATGATTTTAAATGTTTGTTTTAATCTTTAAAAAAAAATAAGGATTGGAACTAAGGTTCTGTATTATTTGGACATGTCCATCTGTGTGGGTACTAACTAAATAAAAGAACCTGAACTAGAATATCTTGATGTATACAACACCATACTTGTGTTTGATTTTTATAAATCCCCTCTAGTTTTCTACACATTTAAATATGTTTGTGTGGTTTTCTTCTGTTTTGGCTTGTATGTGAGAATCAATAATGTTTACTGCCACTTGCGTATTGACTTTTGCATTCATCAGGCAAATGAAACAATCTTCCAAAACTCTTAGTAGCATTCCATTACTTGGTGCAGCTTCTGCCATGTTATTCCCAGTGCAGCTATTAGGCACTCTGATTTCATTTGTCTAACCATTTTTATGCAGTTTGAAAAAGTCTCGGTGGCAATCTGTTTTGATCTCAGTTCAACATCACATATTAATCTGTTTTGCACTGTATAATTAAGAGATCTGGTATATAAAATACTGCTAGCTTTTGATATTGTTGTTGAACTGACAATAAACTATATTTGGATGATATATTCTTTACATATAAAAATATAAGATTTGTCAGATATGAAAGGAAGGTCAAAAATAAAAATCCCCAAGCCCACACAAAGCTCAAATAATCCAAAACTGATGTACTGGCTCTTGTAACAGCATCCACCTCCCTGATTTCATAGGAAAAAACATTCCATGGGGAGGGGGATTCTTCTGGGTACCAAAACTGGGATCTGTTCAAAAAACTCAGCACACAACCAGATTGCTCTCTCTCTCTTTCTCAGGGGATTGTTTATTTATTTAAGAAAACTTATATGACTACCTAACCCACTCTCAGTGATTCTGGATGGCTTACAAAGATAAAAACCCAATATAAAAACAATAGAAGCAATACCTCACCACCACCATTATATCTAAAAACATCCAGGAGACAATGGATTGCCACTGTCTGTTAGAAAAAGAAATTTATTTCATTTTATTTATTTAGTTTGTCACTCATGTACAAGATAACAGGAATAAGAATAAACATGAATAAGAACACAGGAAATGGGTACAAATAAATGGGAACATTAGGACAGGGACGTTAATAGAACAGAACAGAACAGAACAGAACAGAACAGAACAGAACAGAACAGAATAGAATAGAATAGAATAGAATAGAATAGAATAGAATAGAATTCTTTATTGGCCAAGTGTGATTGGACACACAAGGAATTTGTCTTTGGTGCATAGGCTTTCACTGTACATAAAAAGGCAAGATACATTCATCAAAAATCATAAGGTACAGCACTTACTGATAGTCACAGGGTACAACTAAGCAATCAGGAAACAATCAATATCAATATAAATTGTAAGGATACAAGCAACAAAGTTACAGTCCTGCAGTCATAAGTGGGAGGAGATGGGTGATAGGAATGATGAGAAGACTAATAGCAATAATAATACAGCCTTAGTGAATTGTTTGACAGTGGTGAGGGAATTATTTGTTTAGCAGAGTGATGGCATTTGGGGGGAAAAAACTGTTCTTGTGTCTAGTTGTCTTGGTGTGCAGTGCTCTATAGCATTGTTTTGAGGGTAGGAGTTGAAATAATTTGTGTCCAGGATGTGAGGAGTCTGTAAATATTTTCACAGCCCTCTTTTTGATTTGTGCAGTGTACAGGTTCTCAATGGAAGGCAGGTTGGAAGTAATTGTTTTTTCTGCAATTCTGATTATCCTCTGAAGTCTGTGTCTGTCTTGTTGGGTTGCAGAACCAAACCAGGCAATCATAGAGGTGCAGATGACAGACTCAATAATTCCTCTGTAGAACTGAATCAGCAGCTCCTTGAGCAGTTTGAGCTTCCTGAGGTGGTGCTGAAAGAACATTCTTTGCTGTGCTTCTTTTGGTGATGTTTTTGATGTTAGGTGTCCATTTTAGGTCTTGAGATATGATAGAACCTAGAAACTTGAAGGTCTCTACTGTTGATACTGTGTTGTCTAGTATTGCAAGATGTGGTAGTATGGTAGGATTTCTCCTAAAGTCTACCACCATTTCTATGGTTTTGAGTGTGTTCAGTTCCAGATTGTTCCGGTCGCACCACAAAGCTAGTTGTTCAACCGCCTGTCTGTATGCGGTTTCATTGTTGTCTCAAATGAGACCAATCACTGTTGTATCATCTGCAAACTTCAGCAGTTTAATGGATGGATTGTTGAGATGCAGTCATTGATATATTGAGAGAAGTGGAGAGAGTACACAGCCTTGGGGGGCTCCTATGCTAATTGTACAGGTATCTGATGTGATTTTGCCTAACTTCACCTGCTGCTTCCTGTCTGTTAGGAAGCGTGTGACACTTACAAGTGTGTTCAGGTACCACTAGCTGATTTAGTTCAGTTAGAAGAATGTCCGGTATGATGGCATGCTTGTGCATTTATCCACACCCCTACTGATCTCTTAGGAATGGGATGAGGTCAACAGTAGACAGTTTAAGGTTAAAGTTATGGGGGTTTGGGGATGTAACAATAACAAGAAGAACAACAACAACAAACAAATTGTTTCCTGAAGTTTACTGGGAATAGGAGAACAAATTCAAGAAAATTTCCAGGACAGAATATAATATTGATTGTATCTCAGTGTTCCTTCAAAATATGTATCTCTCAAGTATTGTTATGCAAATTAAAAAGAGTACAAAGTGAATTAAAATATAAGCTAAAAGGATGTATTAGAAGAAAGAGTGCTGCCAAATGTATATATTAGTGAACATTCTTACAATGATGGAGATACATGATTATCAAACTCAAGATTGGCAGGGAAAGTCAAAGCTAAGAAAAATTGATAGATTGTTCATCCTTAGTGCTGTGTAAAGCATAACAGACTTAATTATTTAAATTTAGATTTTATAAAATCAGTAAGAGTTGTTACTTTAATCAATTCTCTTTAAACTTTGATTCACATAATAATTAATCTAATTACTCTCTCATTTTAATTTAAACAAGAGTTGAGGATGACATGTGCTAGAAGGAGGTTATTCAATAAAATTGCATTGATTAAAATGGCCAGGGGCAAATTCAGAGCTAGAGAGTCAGATTAATAAAGTGAAAGAAGGTGACTTATTTTAGATGAATTGCAGCTTCACTATTCAACTTGTCATTTTTTGCACAGAATACTTCTGAAAAAGGTGTTAAAGAGATTAAAAAACAGGAACATATAATAATGGCTAGACTTGTTTGTGATACTAGTTAATGAGCAGCAAATGACTTATTATTCCTATATTGCAATTATCAAACTCTTTTAAAGCAAGTTCCATTTGTGATCCAAGTAGAACATAGCACAATTTAAAGTATTTTTTCTATGAAAATCCCCCAGAATTTTAGAAAATTATTCAAAAGGAATGGATAGCTAAAGGCTCATATAACTTTTTTTAATGGACACTAAAAATAGGGCTTAATCCTTATCTGAATTAAAGAAGGAACATGGTTATATCTACCCAAGTTGCCATAAATTTATAATTTGCAATATTGCAAATCATGAATATTTATATGCTTGAATGCCTTTCTAAGTGTAATTTAAATAAGACTTGTATTGTTTTATTCTCTGTCCCCAGACTTCCTCAGACTTCTGAGTATCTGGTTGTTGCAAACCATATTCAAAGGTTCAAGGTTCAAGGTTCATTTTATTTATTTGCCGTCCTATTCCCGGCGGGACTCAGGGTGGCGCACAAACCCAAGGGAGGGGAAGGGAAACACAAAGAACTACAACAAAAAAGTACAAGGGAATTTAAAACAACCAACAGCCACATGATTCGAGAGGGGAAGGGAACTCATCGACCCCAGGCCTGCCGACACAGCCAGGTTTTAATGGCTTTTCGGAAGGCCTGGAGAGAGGTGAGGGTCCGAATCTCTGCGGGGAGTTTGTTACAAAGGGCTGGAGCCGCCACAGAGAGGGCCCTCCCCCGGATAGTAGCCAGATGACATTGGCCAGTAGACGGAACCTGGAGGAGGCCTAATCTGTGTGATCTAATGGGTCTTTGGGAGGTAATTGGCAGCAGGCGGTCTCTCAAGTACCCAGGTCCAATACCATGAAGGGCTTTATAAGTGACGACTAGAACCTTGAAGCGTATCCGGAGACCAATCGGTAACCACTGCAGCTCGCGGAGGATAGGTGTAACGTGGGTGTACCGAGGTGCACCAACAATCGCTCGGGCGGCTGCATTCTGGACGAGCTGAAGTCTCTGAATGCTCTTCAAGGGCTGCCCCATGTAGAGCGCATTGCAGTAGTCCAGTCTTGAGGTCACGAGGGCATGAGTGACTGTTGCGAGTGCCTCCCGGTTCAGGTAGGGACGCAATTGGTGCACCAGGCGAACCTGGGCAAATGCCCCCCTGGTCACAGCTGACAAATGATGTTTTAGGGTCAGCTGTGGGTCCAAGAGGACTCCCAAATTGCGAACCCTGTCTGAGGGGCGTAAAATTTCACCCCCCAGCCTGAGTGATGGAATACTATCAAAATTCTTGGGAGGGAAACACAACAGCCACTCGGACTTGTCTGGATTGAGCGCAAGCTTGTTAACCCCCATCCAGACCCTGACAGCCTCCAGGCATTGGCACATCACGTCAACCGCTTTACTGAGTTGGCACGGGGTGGACAGATACAACTGGGTATCGTCCGCATACTTATGGTATTTTATCCCGTGCCGCCGAATGATCTTGCCCAACGGCTTCATGTAGATGTTAAACAGGAGGAGGGACAGGACCGAACCCTGTGGGACCCCATATTTCAGGGGCCTAGGGGTCGACCTCTGCCCCGACCAACACCGACTGTGACCTGTCCGAGAGGTAGGAGGGGAACCACCAAAGGACGGTGCCTCCCACCCCCACCTCTCGTAACCGTCACAGAAGGATACCATGGTCGATGGTATCGAAGGCCGCTGAGAGGTCCAGAAGCACTAGGACGGAGGCGTGACCTCCATCCCTGGCTCTCCAGAGATCATCGGTCAGTGCAACCAAAGCAGTTTCCATGCTGAAGCCAGGCCTGAATCCAGACTGAAAGGGATCCAGATAATCAGCTTCATCCAAGGACCATCGGAGCTGAAAGGCCACCACTTTCTCAACAACCTTCCCAACAAAGGGAAGGTTGGAGACTGGATGGTAGTTATTCAAAATGGCTGGATCCAGAGATGGCTTCTTCAGGAGGGGTCTCACCACCGCTGTCTTCAATGGCAGAGGAAAGAAGCCCTCCCGAAGGGAGACGTTCACTATCGCCTGGATCCATTCCCGCGTCACCTCCTTGCTGTTCGCGACCAGCCAGGAGGGGCACGGGTCCAGTGCACACGTGGCAGCACTCACCTCTCCCATGGCCTTGTCCACTTCATCAGGAGTAACAAGTTGAAAGTCAGTCCAGAGATGTCGCTCAAGACCCTCTCCCGGTACCCCAGCTGGCTCTGCGCAATTGGAGTCCAGATCTATCCGAAGCCGAGCAACTTTGTCCACGAGGAACTGGACATACTCCTCCACTCTACCTCATAAGGGATTATCTGCAACCCTCCCATTCAGAAGGGAGCGGGTTACCCTAAACAATGCGGCAGGCCGCGACTCAGCGGACGCAATCATAGTGGCAATATAGGTGTTCTTAGCTGTCCGGATTGCCAGAAGGTATGCTCCGATGCAAGCTTTTAATAGTGCTCGGTCTGACTCGGATTTACTGGACCTCCAGCGGCGCTCTAGGCATCTCTTTTGGAGCTTCATCTCCCGGAGGTCCTCGGTAAACCAAGGAGCCCTCCTGGATCCACTGCTGTGGATTGGCTGTAAAGGCGCAATCCGGTGGAGAGCCTCAGACGCTGCTGAGTTCCAAGCAGCAACTAAGGTCTCCACTGGACTGTGGGCGAGAGTATCAGGCACAACACCAAGCGCCATCTGAAAACCCTGAGGATCCATAAGACGCCTGGGGTGGAACCACCTAGTCGGCTCCTCCTCCCTACAGTGGGGGATTGGTCTCCGAAAGTCGAGCCTCGGTAGGAAGTGGTCCGACCATGACAGGGGCAAGATCTCGCAACCCCTCAAACCAAGATCACAACTCCACTGCTCCGAGAGAAATACGAGGTCGAGTGTGTGACCCACTGAGTGAGTCGGGCCCTGGATTACTTGAGTCAAGCCCATGGCTGTCATGGAAGCCATGAACTCCTGCGCTCCATCAGAGTGCTCGCCGAGCAAAGGCAGATTGAAGTCCCCCAGTATCATACGTCTGGGGAACTCAACTGCCAGCTCAGCTACTGACTCGAGGAGCGAGGGGAGGGCTGTTGTCACGCTGTTGGGAGGCAGGTACATTAACAACAAGCCCACTTGACCCGCAAGGTCCATCTTCACCAGCAAGGACTCACACCCAACAAGCTCCGGAGCAGGGATCCTATGAGGAACTAAAGACTTTCGGATAATAATGGCCACTCCCCCACCCCTTCCTTGGGGGATGATGAAGCACCTGAAAACCCTCTGGGCACATTTCAGTGAGGAGGACTCCCTCCGGGCCCAGCCAGGTTTCAGTAATACATGCCAGGTCTGCCCCCTTGTCTAAAATTAGGTCCTGGACGAGGGGAGCCTTGTGAACCACAGACCTGGCATTTAGCAACAACAATCTGAGACCAGGGTCCTGACTACTCACGCCATCTGGACCCTGAACCCTCCTTCCCCGGTAATGGCTCGCCCTGAAGTTCCCGCCATATCTGCCCCTCCCCAATATGACCCTAATGTTCCGGCCCACTCCCGCATCTATGGTCCCTCCACCCTCTCCCCTAGCCGCTGGATTCACCAGCAGGCCCTTCGACACACACATTCAAGGGCCGGATTAGGCCTGGGCCCCCCTGACACTTCTGCCAAAGCACTCAGTGCAGGAGGTACCCAGGTATTCTCCTGGCCCACCACACATACACACACATACAATCAGTCAATCCCCACAAACAAGTTAAAACAAGGGGAACAACAATATCATAATAAAAGTGGGAACATTCAGTCAACCACAATCATACCACGCACTCTCCATACAATTAAAAATTATAAAAAAATTTACAAATTTATAAAAATTATAAAAATTGCGCAATATAGCAAATTGAACTAATATAGTCCGAAAAAGCCGAGGAGGGAGTAATGTCCAAGACCTCCCACGTGAGAGCACGAGATCCAGGGAATGATGAAAGAGACATATGGTGATAGCAATAAAAGAGAGAGCCACACTTCCCAGTCCTCTCTCTCGTTACTGTAATAAGATTGCAGAAAGTCAGTGGGGCATATGAACAGGAAGCCCAGGATGGCAATAAAGTCATAGGCCCCAATTTGCTCCCCAACGATGGTCCGGAGAGCAAGGCCAGGAAATGTCTGGGAGGCAAGTAGGCCAAAGGCGGTGGGTATAGCAGCGAAAGTTGCGGGGCCAGCCATAGGCGACGACAGACCAGCAACACCCCTTCCCTCGGAAACAAAAGGACACATGGGAGCCAGGGAAACCCCACGGTAAAAGGGGGAGGAAAAAACCCAATCCCAGCTGTACCGTGACACTCCCAGTGGTGGCAGCCGACCGGTAGGCCGCTAGGCTAGTAACCCCACCCCCAGCCTCACCCTCACCCTAACCTTAATCCTAATATTAAGATAAACTAACCCCACCCAATAATTCTAATCTAATCCTACCCTGTCCCTAGCCTGACCCTACAGCAGCACAGACAGCATATGGAGGTGTTGGACTATCAAGGGGGTTGGGTCCCTCCAAAACAGTCTCCGATAGCTGTCTCCACGGTAGCCAAACAGTCTCAGCCAGATCTTCCAGGCTCTAGCAGGCCCCCTCGGTCCCGGTGGTCAGAAAGTCCCAGACCGCCTCTCGCCACAGATGGCACAACAAAATTCGCAAGATGGTTCAGCGCCGCCCGGCTACTTGAGTGATGTTACTCCACAAAGCGTTCAGTGATCTCTCTCTGATCTCAATATTCTCTCAGTATTCTCACCGTTCACAGTATTTTCAGCGTTCTCAGGATTCTCAGCATTCTCAGCAACTCCCATAGCACTCAGTAATCTCTCTTTAACAGTCAGTCAGCTCCCGGGAAACCTGGTTAATCTCTCAGGCCCCACAGCTAATCAGTGGCTCAGCGGCTTTGATGTCAATCCCGGCATCTCCCGGCGCCTCTCGGCGAGCAAGCAAACTGCCCAGCCCCTGCCCCCCCCCAGGCCACCAGGGCATGATGGACTCCAGCAGCCGGTAAAGCAGCTCCAGCACGAATCTCCTGGATGCCTGGCCACAGCGTCTCTCAAGCCACACTGGCGTCGGCAGCTCCCCCCGGGCAGCGTCAGGAACATTGGCAGCCTCCGCCTCAGCCCAGCGATGTCCTCTGCATCTTCCGTGCCCAGCAGCTCTGAGGAGGTGAGTCTCATCAATACGATGCTGGCACGGGCACTATAGGGGGTTCTTACATCTTCAAACAGCGAAATCAAGCTCCTAGCCCGGAGTTCAACCTTCTGCAGGCTATTTTTTCAAACGGACCAAGCCAGAGCAAAAAGCTCGGCAGCCATCTTGCCGCACATCAGTTGCACGCTTGGCAAGCAGGCTCTGGGCGTCTCCCGCCCCCCCTGATCTCCAGATTAGCCGGGCAGAGGCAGAAGGGAGAACTCAAAATCGCTAAGTGGCGGAACAGGTGCCCCCCCCCACTGCATTCCCAGAGCCTCTGCCTGGCTAATCTGGAATGTTATGATACCATGTAGTCAAGTTGTTATAATGTATGTCTTGAAATGAACTAATCCATATTCAACCTATGTGGTTTATGGGATGACTTTGCAGCCTTTCTCACCCAACCTATTTTATACAATTGCTGGGATCATAAAATGGTCTCACATTCCTTAAGGAAAATTAGAATAGTAATAAGAAATATTTTCCAACCTAGATTTCACTTAGCACATTAGAAGAATATTAGGTCTAGCTTTGTGATAGTAATATAGACAACCAGCAATGAAATGATAGTTATTTCTCCATTAATACATTAATCCTGTAACTTATTTATGAGCATAGTTCTACAAAATTTATATTTTACTAGAATGTTAATTGCTGTTTCTATAAATCACAAATGATTACAGTCTTCTATTTAAATACTCCATCTGAATGTATTTATTTGTAATTTATTTTAATTTGTTCTTTTCCATTGTTCTTGCTTGTATTCATAGTCTAACCAGCTATTTACATAACATTTGCACTGAGTGAGCTCTATTCCTATAGATTAATTTTGATTTTAATGTTTGTCTTTGCATTTTTCTGTTGTGCCATAAATGTTAAAGGGGAAAATTTCTTTCTTTAACATAGTGTTAAATGTTTGAGATGTACTTAATTCAAAAAAGCTTTGAATGCAAGCCATTTCTAATTTCCCATAGAAATTTCTCTATATTATTGCCCTTAATTTAAGTTCTTAATTCACACCTGCTTTAATAATCTATAGAATAGGCACATATGCAGAGAGACATGATTTATTTTTGGTTTTAAAAGTATTACATAATAATATAATATGTCAATGTGTGACCATGGATCTTCTGACTTAATTTGAAACATAATTAGTATAAGAAAGGGAAAGAAAGAAACTAAAACTTATCCAGTTTTCCAATGTAGCATTTGCAAGGGATTTGTCTAAAAGATTATTCAACCACCAACGCAGAGTGAATCTAGACATTAAAAACTTAGTACTAAGTTGAAAAAGGAAATATTGTCTTTTCTGATGCTATAACATAAAACATGCTAAAGATATAGTATCTCCTAAACCAGTGGTTCTCAACCTTCCTAATGCCGTGATCCTTTAATACAGTTCCTCATGTTGTGGTGACCCCCCAACCATAAGATTATTTTATGTTTTCCATATTTTTTCAAAAATATGTCTTTTCCAATGGTCTTAGGTGACCCCTGTGAAAGGATCGTCCCAACCCACAGGTTGAGAACCACTGTCCTAAACTATATGATTCCTTCCAGGAAAGTTGTGTACAATTACAGTCTAATTTGCACTCAAACTACTTCTTTATCCTATATGTTTGTCTAATAGAAAGTATGGAATGGTATCATTATTTTTAAATCAACCCTGTGTGTAGAAAAAACAAGAGAATAGAGAATTTTTCAGAAGGTAGCCCAGTGTGATTGAATTTGAGAAAGAATTTGAAGCAATATTTCTTTATCCAAGTGTACTGTTTCTTCTATTCAGGGGTGGGTTTCAACCGGTTCATGGCGGTCCCCATGAACCGGTTGGTGGGCGAACCGGGAAGTAAGTAATTTCCGGGAACGGCAAAGGGCCCACCCGCCCGCCCGCGCTCCTTACCGGTCTTTGAAGGCTTCTGCGCTTCCACGCAGGCGCATGGCACATACAGCGCCTGCGCGATTCTCCGTGAGCAGCTGGATGGCACATACAGCGCCTGCGCGAGTCTCCGCGAGCAGCTGGAGCATCGCGCAGGCGCTAAGACGCATGCATGAACTGCGCACGTGCATGAGGACGCCGCCGGCCCCGTTCCAACTAAACCGGTTGGAACGGGATTAGCAATCCACCACTGCTTCTATTACATATGAGAACTGTATTTTAATGGCTTTAATGTATGTTTCCAATCAGGTCAAGCTTTGAGGTGAACTCTGGAGTAAACTCTTTGATCAGTGATACTAACTTTTGAGGTGCTGCTGGTGTAATAGAGAAATCTGTCCATTAAATGAATAGAATCTGAGCATTTCAGACTTTTAATAGTTTGGATTAAAAAACTTCATAGTAGACTAGTGCTGCTTTGCATGGGCTGCTTTGCATGAGTGCCAAAGCTGTCCAAGTGAAAGGGTGAGGGAAGAGGGAAGGGATACAGGGAGTGGATGCTTGATGCACACATGAAGGCCTCAGAGGTTAAAAAGGGAGGCTACTCCTATTGTGGTTGCTGCTTACCATAGCAGATACATGCCATGCTCCAAATTACCATGCCATGTGGAATTACAAAAGAACCACCCCAAATGATCTGATTTCAAAGTTACAATGGTCACACATACTCACACAGCCATAGTCACATGATCATATTTTGAGTGCTCACATTTACAGCTGTTCGCTTCAAATGACTTCACTTTTCAGGGATGAGTGGGGCTGTTTTCTGGTTTCTAGAGTTTTAATACCATTTTCTTGAAATACTGAATTTATTTAACAATTACAGTGTTAACTGCTGAAAAAATGGGCATAGTAATAGTGCTGCTTTGCATGCGCTTGAATTCTGGGAATTGAAGTCCACAGATATTAAAATTGGTGATCTTGAGAAACACTACACTAGGCATTTACAAGGTATCTTAGTAAAGTGTATTGTGTGGTAGATGTAACAATGATTCTACTCATGAGGTGTGGTAATAGTACTATTCTTTTTAGAAGGAAAAATATCCTTTCAGAGCTTCAACTGAGATTTCTTCTAGCAACAAAAGACAGGTACATAGGAGCATTTCCTGTCCTTTCTGCAGCTGCCAGGAGTAATAAAATTGGCTGTACTAGAAGTTATAGGCCATGCTGTTTTGAATAGATCTGCTACTGAATCACTAAGTCATGAAATTTATTGTCTCTCCAATGTATGTAACACAACCCTAAGAATCCTGTCCTAGAATGAGAGGGGACCATTTTGGCCATTGGGCACCACCTCTTGCTAAAGTATGAGAATCACTAGGGCTACCCTTGAAAACTATCCAGAAGCTTTAAGTAGTTAAAAAAGTGGTATATATACTGTTTTATATTTGAGCATTTTATTGTCATCATACAGAGTCGCTTTTTGAGGGAGATGGAAAGTACATACATACATACATACACAAACACATACATACATACGTATTCTAAAGTATTCCAAGATATGACAACCAGCCTCCATATGAAGAAATTCAACAAAAGAGATACATCATCCTCTTGTTAATTGATTCAACTATTGAGTAGTTCATGCTCTTAAAAATGTAATATTAGTTATATATTATTAACATTTAGCCAGCTCCCTTTTCCGAATTTAGATCATTACTTCCTACTCTTGGAATTGATAGAGAACATAATTTGACCCTTCTTTGTATGAGATGCTTTGAGTTAATTGGGATTACCTGGATCACACATTGCAAGTAGCCATTAGGTCCTCAAATGCAATCAAACATTTCTTTTATACAGGTGGAGGTCAGTTAGTACTTGCTGCCTTAAAACTTTTTGAGGCCAAAACATTGGCACAAATTCTTTATGGGGCACAAACAGGAATCCTTGCAAAGAGAGACTTGTTAGAAACCATACAAACAAAATTCCTGTGAGCCATCTTAGCTGCACCCAATGGAACTCCAAATGCCCAATTAAGAATTGAGACAGGCATGCCTCAAATTCAAGTAAGAGCCTGGAAGATGATGATCATTTATTGGCTTAAAATGCATTTCTTTCCAGAGGGACTGTCCCCACTAGTGTTGACTGACAACTTCCCTTCCCCCTGGAAACAAACAATTGATCACAAGCTGGGCTCTTATGGGCTCTCACCATTATTCTTAATGTCCCTAGGCTTTGAGCAAGCAAAGCAAGTAATAATTAATAGAATGAGGGACATGGAGTTCCAAGAAGAACTAAATAGGTTGCCTCTCCACAGTAGGGACAGAATCAAACAGGGTGTGTGGGAATCGGCAAGATATCTAAATGACCTGATCTCCCCAAAACAAAGAATAGCTTTCTTCAGAGGCAGATTTAACATTCTTCCTTCAGCACTCCTCCAGGGCAGGTATAAGAGAACACCTATAGCAGAACGGGTTTTTATATGTGGTAAAGGAGAAGTGGAAGATAATGCATATGTTCTATTACACTGCGAATTATACAGAGCTTGTAGGTCTGCACATATTCTCCCCTTATTAGAGAGATTGCCAGGGAGGGCAGACAATTTTTATCTAGGCTTTCTCCTCCAGGACACTAACCCGGTTACCATGTATGCAGTGGCAAAGTTCTGTGCTGCTGCAATGTCCGTAAGAAAAAAATTCGCTACAGAAGTATAGTACCATCTTGTACCAATTATCTGGACATCCCTCTAACAATCTCTGGACCATTGTGTTATTATCCACTTTTAATGTCAATCTTGATGTTAGTATTTTTAATATAGTGTAAAAACTAATGTGTATTGCTGGTCTTTGACCGTAATAAAGATTTTACTTACTAGTTAATTGGGATTTGTTATTATGTCTTCTACACATATCTTTTTTCAAGCTAATATAGATTTAAATTCCAGTATTTTCATCATCCTTGTCCTTCTTTGCTCAGAAATGGCTACTAGTGAGTTCCTGCCAAAAGCAGAAAGAAGCTACATTTAAGTGTAAATGTTTAAGTGAACAAGAGATGTTTCAACACAAAGCATATAATGTATGACTATAATATTGTTCACTGTAACCATAAGCATGTAACCAAACCAATGGGGATCATATCTTCGTGACCCGTCAAAACCGCGGTCAACAAAAGCGCGATCGACGAAAGCGCGCATTTGACGTCATCACAGCTCGACGAAAAAAATTAAAAATTGAAATAAAAATTAAATTAAAGCAAGCCGATTCACATAAAGGTAAGGGTTAGGTTTAGGTTTAGGGTTAGGGTTAGGGTTAGGTTAAGGGTTAGGGTTAGGTTTACAGCGTTAGGGTTACGTTTAGCGTTAGGTTAAGGGTTAGCGTTAGGTTTAGCGTTACGTTAACGGTTAGGTTTAGGGTTAGATTTAGGGTTAGGTTAAGGGTTAGATTTAGGGTTAGGTTTAGGGTTAGGTTTGGGGGGGTTAGGGTAAGGTTTTCGCTTTATTTTTACATTTTTTGATCACAGCGCGATGTTTTCGTCGCGCTGTGATGATGTCAAATGCGCGCTTTCGTCGACCGCGATTTTGTCGTCCGCGGTTTTGTGGTGGAACCCATATCTTAGCTTAGGGGATGAGTTTTATATTAAAGCAGTTTGGTCTAATGATTAATATACTAGGTTAGAAGCCAGGAGATTATAAATTATATAATCCCATTTTAGGTATAAAAGCTGATTGGTGATTTTGGACCAATTTCTCCCCCCCTCCCTCCCTCCCTCCCTCCCTCCGTGCCTCCCTTCCTCCGCTCAACTCACTTTACTGTGTTGTTGTTCTGGGAAAATCAGAGGAGGAAGGTGTATTAGATGTGCTTGCTGCCTTGAGTCATTTACAAAAATGATAAAGGCAAGATAAAAAATAGATAGATGATAGAGCTGAGATGAGTGATATGGAACCTGGATGTGGGGCTCTTGCCTCAAATATAGTTCCAGATGCGCTAGTCATTCACAGGAAAATAAAAATTGGGCAAGTTCGGAGCCATAATATTAGGTGCTCTCACAAATCAATTCTTCCAGAGATTCAATAAATAACTGAAAAGTCTGAGACTAAGGAAAATTCAGTAAGATTGTGAATGGTTTTGTACCATCCATTGAGACCAAAGCATCAAAATAAACCAAGAGCTGATGAGTGTCTTATTGTTTGCAACCCTTTTAAATGCCTCTTCTTTTCTTATACATTGGATTTGGACTGCCAAACCAACAAATATGTATTTAGGGACTGATTTTAAAACATTAGACAAAGCTAGAGAGATTTGAGATAAGAATTGTTACCAAATTTATGCATAATAAACTTTTGGGGGGATGAGTGCATCCTAGAATTTCATTATATTAATTCCCCCAATTTTCCCAATTATTTTGGCTTTTTAAAAATCTGTTTAATCTGTTTGCAAGTTCAGCCAAAAATGGAGGAGAGGAGAAAGATGTGTACTTTTATGCATATTTTACTATACACTTTAAATCCATTCTCCAAACATGCATTTTTTAAAAGCAAAACTGTGGGCTTAACCTAATTTATGTAGTTTTGTGCACTGGCTTTGAGCTATGAATCACACAATATAATAAAATGTCATGAAAACTCATGAATAATTTTCATGACAGGAGACGGCTTTTGCGTCTCTTAAAATGTTTTCATTGCCCATTTGCATTTAGGTTCACATGGAAGATATGCATTTGTGACTTTGAATACAAGTTTGGCCTCATCAAATTTCTTTATACCCATTTATGAAGCAAATTGGAAAGCCTTAGTCATCACAAATGAATTTTCAAGAGGGTTTCAATAAAATAAGAAATATTACTTGAAGAGGAATTGTTTCCAGGACATTCCTTCCATCTTTGTCTTACATTCTCTTCACATACTTTTTTGCATTATAAAGAAATTATTATTGAGGGACAATTAGTTCAATATTTGCTTCTTTTAAAAGCAGACTATACAATGATACCAAAGTTTATCATGTTTACAAAAATATTTAAATAATTGAAAATCACAAGGCACCGATAAATAGAACTTCATTCCCGAGAGCTAATTAGAATATAAAGAATGGTCTGCGAACTTTTCAATATACATCTTAGACATCAGTGCAATAAATTTACTCAAGCATCTTTTCTTGATAGCGTAAAGCTAAAAGAGAATACGTTGACCTAAATTTAAGATGTTAAGAATGTAAACATTATATTCTATCATTACATTGTGTAAAAAAAAGAAAAATGTTAATTATAATAGTAAAAGCAATTACAAACTAAACGCAGAGAGAGGAGAGCTAGAAAGAATAAAAAAATGCAAATTCAGAAAAATAAAGAGAAAAAAATAAACATAACGCTTTACCCCTATAAGCTTACAAGCAAATATATTTTCTTCCCAAAACCTATCCCCTATCTATATGCAAAACCATAAATATTTTAGAGAATTCTTTAAATTCTTAAACTTATGGTTAATATTTATTTATTTTTGTTCAAGAATTCAGGTAGACTGGTTTTTCAAACTTGTCCTTCTGAAAGTCTCTAATAACATTAAGATAGTTAAATGAGGACTTTCCGAAAGTGATGTTAATGAACCCAGAGATTCCATTGAGAACATTGAACCCTTCCTATCTCTCCTGCAGTCTCATCACTAGGAGAAGCTATCTAGAAGACATATGGGTAATCTGCAATCTTGTCCTTGTCCTAAGATGTTACAAAGAAATTATTTCATTTAATTTCATTTATTCCATTTGTATGCCCCCCTATCCCGAGGGACTCAGGGCGGATAACAAGCAGGGGGGGAAGGGGAATACAGACAAAAGACAAAACAAGCAAGTTAAAAACAAAGAACAGTCACAACTAAGTGGGGCCAGGAACTCATCAGCCCCAGGCCTGCCGGAACAGCCAGGTCTTAGTGGCTTTGCGGAAAGCCAGAAGGGTAGTGAGGGTCCAGATCTCCACGGGGAGATCGTTCCAGAGGGCCGGAGCAGCCACAGAGAAGGCCCTCCCCCGAGGGGTTGACAGTCGACATTGGCTAGCAGATGGTATTCGGAGGAGGCCTAATCTGTGGGATCTAATTGGTCGTAGGGAGGTGATTGGCAGGAGGCGGTCTCTCAAGTACCTAGGTCCAATGCCATGTAGGGCTTTAAAAGTAACAACTAGCACCTTGAAGCGTGTCCGGAGACAACAGGCAGCCAGTGCAGCTTGCGGAGGATAGGTGTGATGTGGGTGTACCGAGGAGCACCCACAATCGCTTGCGCGGCTGTGTTCTGGACAACCTGAAGTCTCCGAATGCTCTTCAAGGGCAGCCCCATGTAGAGCATGTTACAGTAGTCCAGTTTTGAGGTCACAAGCATGTGAGTGACTGTTCTAAGGGCCTCCCGGTTCAGCTAGGGTCGCAATTGGTGCACCAGTCGAACCTGTGCAAATGCCCCCGTGGCCACAGCTGACAAATGATGTTCTAAAGTCAGCTGTGGGTCCAGGAGGACTCCCAAATTGCGAACCCTGTCTGAGGGGCGTACAGTTTGATCCCCCAGCCTGAGAGATGGAGTACAAGGCCAATCTTTGGGAGGGAACAGCAATAGCCACTCAGTCTTGTCGGGATTGAGCGCAAACTTGTTCATCCCCATCCAGATCCTGACAGCCTCCAGGCACTGACAAATCACTTCAACTGCTTCACTGAGTTGGCACGGGGCGGACAGATACAACTGTGTATCGTCCGCATATTGATGGTATTTTATCCCGTGCCGACGAATGATCTCACCCAGCGGATTCATGTAGATATTAAACAGGATGGGGGACAGGACCGAACCCTGCGGCAACCCATAATTAAGGGGCCTAGGGGTCGATCTCTGCCCCCCGACCAACACCAACTGCGACCTGTCCGAGAGGTAGGAGGAGAACCACCGAAGAATGGTGCCTCCCACTCCCACCTCCCGCAACCGCCACAGAAGGATACCATGGTCGATGGTATCGAAGGCCGCTGAGAGGTCAAGGAGCACTAGGATGGAGGCATGGCCCCCATCCCTGGCTCTCCAAAGATCATCAATCAGTGCGACCAAAGCAGTTTCCATGCTGTAGCCAGGCCTGAAACCGGACTGAAAGGAATCCAGATAATCGGTTTCATCCAAGGACCGCCGGAGCTGAAAGGCCACCACTTTCTCAACAACCTTCCCAACAAAGGGGAGGTTGGAAACTGAACGATAGTTACTCAAGATGGCTGGATCCAAATACGGCTTCTTCAGGAGGGGCAGGAAGGATCCCTCCCAGAGAGAGGTGTTGACTATCGTCTGGATCCAGCCACATGTCACCTCCCTGCTGTTCGCGACCAGCCAGGAGGGACACGGGTCCAGTACACAAGTGGAGGCACTCACAGCTCCCATGGCCTTGTCCACTTCCTCAGGTGTGACAAGTTGAAACTCAGTCCATAAATTACGCTCAAGACCTTCCCCCGGTACCTCGGCTGGCTCTGAGCAATTGGAGTCCAGGTCTGTCCGAATCTGCTAGAAACTGAACAAACTCCTCAGCTCCACCTTGCAAAGGGTCATCCGGGTCCCTCCCTTTCAGGAGGGAATGGGTTATTCTAAACAAGGTGGCTGGGTGCGATTCAGCAGACGCAATAAGAGCGGTGAAATAAGCACATTTCGACGCCCGTATTGCCACAAGATAGGCTCTGATAAAGGCTCTCATCAGTGCTCAGTCTGACTCAGACTTACTGGCCCTCCAGCGGCACTCTAGGCGTCTCTTTTGGTGCTTCATCTCCCGGAGTTCCTCGGTGAACCAAGGAGCTCTCCTGGATCAGCTACCTTGGAGAGGCCGCAGAGGTGCAATCCGGTTTAGGGCCCCCACTGCCGCTGAGTTCCAAGCAACAACCAAGGTCTCCACCGGACTGTGGACGAGAGCGTCAGATATTACACCAAGCACCGTCTGAAAACCGATAGGCTCCATCAGGCGCCTGGGGTGGAACCGCTAATCGCTTCCTCCTCCCTACAGCGGGGGATTGGCCTCTGAAAGTCAAGCCTCAGTAGGAAGTGATCTGACCATGACAGGGGCAAGATCTCAGTACCCACCAAATCCAGATCACGTCTCCACTGCTCCGAGAGAAGTACGAGGTCAAGCATGTGACCCGCTGAGTGAGTCGGGCCCTGAATTACTTGGGTCAAGTCCATGGCTGTCATGGAAGCCATGAACTCCTGCGCTCCATCAGTGATCACTAAGTGAAGGCAAATTGAAATCCCCCAGTATCATAAGCCTGGGGAACTCAACTGCCAGCTCGGCTACTGACTCGAGAAGCGAGGGGAGAGCTGTTGCAACGCTGTTGGGAGGCAGGTACGTTAGCAACAAGCCCACTTGACCCGCAAGGTCCAACTTCACCAGCAAGGACTCACACCCGACAAAGTCTGGAGCAGGGATCCTACGAGGAATTAAAGACCCTCGGATGATGATAGCCACTTCCCCACCCCTTCTTTGAGGTCGCGGCTGATGAAGCACCTGAAAACCCTCTGGGCACATTTCAGTGAGGGGGACTCCTCCCTCCGGGCCCAGCTAGGTTTCAGTAATACATGCCAGGTCTGCCCTCTCGTCTAATATTAGGTCCCAGACGAGGGGAGCCTTGTGAACCACAGACCTGGCATTTAGCAGCAGCAGCCTGAGACCAGGGCCCTGACTGCTCATGCCATCTGGCCTTGGAGTGGAACTAATAGGGCCGGAAGGCAGGATCTCTGTGATGTAGCAAACCCTCCTTCCCCGGTAATGGCTAGCCCTGAAGTTCCCGCCATACCTGCCCTTCCCTGTCATGACTATAATGTTCCAGCCCACTCCCGTGACCATAGTCCCCACATCCCCCCATAGCTACCGCATTCTTCAGCAGGCCATTTAACTCAGGCATTCTAAGGCTGGGATTGAGCCTGGGCCCCTTTAACACCTCTGCAGAGCACTCAGTGCAGGAGGCACCAGGTTGTGGTCCCAGCCTACTCAGACACAGTCATACAACCAAACAATCCCCACAGAACAATTTAAAAAACACAAATACAGCAACATGGATAGTAAAAGTGGGCACAATCAATCAACCATGTTCATACCACATACACTCACCATATCATTTAAAAAGTTGCGCAATAATGCAAATTGAGATAGTGCAAAAACCAGTCCTTTGGTTTTTTTGCCATGGTTGGAGATGTAGTTGATTTACTATACTACCTAGAAGTCCTTAGAAAGAATGTGGTAATGTCATACAACTTTTTTTTAAAAAAATAGTCCTTTTAATGATAAATAAAATTTAAAAAGTTTAATTTATACAATAAAAATTGGCATTCTCATACCAAGTGTGCATCCTAGCATTCTCAATCAAGTGATTCATTTTCTTTCTTTTAAATTTAGGTTGTTGAATTTGGAAACTATTGAATTTTGGAGATATTATATTTGTCATAAAATACATTTTTTTGAAATCTTAATTTTTTTTCATTAAAAATGATTCAACATTAACCTGATTCCCCATCTTTTGCCTCAAGTATTACATCTAATTGACATCATTCTTATAGAAACACAACTCTGTGGCCATAAAAGTTCCTTTCAATGTTGTAATATTATCTATAGCCTTTTGCATCATGAAATAACAAAAAATTCTTGTTTAATAATTGTTGTTTTTAAGAACTGTTATCTCCCAAATTCTGCTTAGTTTGATCTGATGGCTTGAAGAACAGGAAATAAGAGGAGAAAAACTGTCTTTGGAAGAAAATGGGGAAAGGAAGGGGGAGTGATTATAGTTGAAAGGCAGTCCTTTCTTAATGGGATTAGATTCAACATTTCATGTCTAGTACAGGTCATGATCTTGTGATGCAAGGATCACATGTTGGAGTTGGAGTTGAAGTTTATTCAATTTGTAGGCCGCCCTATTCCCCGAAGGGACTCAGGGCAGCTGAACAAAAGCCAAGGGAGGGGAAATTACAAAAAGTAAGGCAAAACAATCAGACAATACGAACAATTTAAAAGCGCAACAGACACAGCAAATTCGAGTAGGGGGGGAACTCAACCTCAGGCTTGCTGGGACAACCAGGTCTTCACGGCTGTCCGGAAGGCCCGAAGGGTGGAGAGGGTCCGAATCTCCACGGGGAGCTCGTTCCAAAGGGCTGGAGCAGCCACAGAGAAGGCCCTCCTCCGAGTAGTCGCCAGCCGACATTGGCCGGCAGATGGAATACGGAGGAGGCCTAATCTGTGGGATCGAATGGGTCTGTCGGAGGTAATCGGCAGAAGGCGGTCTCTCAAGTATGTTGGGGGTAAGTGTGTCACATCTGGCTAGGGTCATAACCTTCTAGTCTCAGCATCATGTGAGTTTTGTTTAATTTGATATCATCACTGAGTAAGCAAATGGATAGGCTCCCATTAAAATTAATATGCAGCAGGGGTGGGTTTCAACCAGTTTGTGGCGGTCCCCACAGACCGGTTGGTCGGTGAACCTGGAAGGGCCCACCCGCCCGCCTGCGCTCCTTACTGATCTTTGAAGACTTCTGCACTTCCACACAGGCGCATGGCACATACAGCACCTGAGCGATTCTCTGCGAGCAGCTGGAGCATCGCGCAGGCACTAAGACGCATGCGTGAACTGCGCGCGTGCAAGAGGATGCCGCCAGCCCAATTCCAACCGAACCGGTAGGAACGGGATAAGCAACCCACCACTGGTATGCAGTATCATCACTATTACCCCTTTTCACATTTTTTAAAATTTTGTTCTTACCCAAAGCAATAATCCACACTGTAAGGTAAAGGTTCCCCTTGCACATATGTGCTAATCATTTCTGACTCTAGGGGATGATGCTCATCTCTGTTTCAAATCCGAAGAGCCAGCACTGTCCAAAGACATCTCCATGATCATGTGGCTGGCATGACTAAATGCCAAAGGTGCAACTTCTCACCAAAGATGGTCCCTATTTTTGTACTTGCATTTTTTACATGCTTTTGAACTGCTAGGTTGGCAGAAGCTGGGACAAGTAATGGGAGCTCACTCCATTATGCGGTGCTAGGGATTTGAACCGCTGAACTGCCAACCTTTGTGATTGACAAGCTCAGCATCTTAGCCACTAAGCCACTGCGTCCCTTATTCACACTGTAGAAATAGCGTTTTTCTTATGGTTGTTTTTAGGATGCAAGAGATTACAATAAGAAGGAAACCACAAGACATTTTCATTGGTTGAACAGACAGGTTTTTTGAATCATTCAAAATTATGCTTATTTTAATTGTAGAGCTGATAACAATTTATTTACTACTTCATTGCATTGCCATTTTAGTACAAGAGCTCAATATATCACACTAAAATCTGCCAAGAGAGCTTTCAATCCTAGCAAGCCTGGTTCTTCTAAATCTACCAGAGTGTTCTAAAAGTCAACCCTCTTGACAAAGGACCAATCATGCACCATAACATTACTTAATGAAATATGTTCCCTGGGCTTTATCTTGCACTCTAAGTTAATTGAATGTGATAATGTGAGCAACAGTGACCTGGTTAAAAGCAAAACAACAAAAGAAATAAAACAGATAAGTGATCAGAATCATTTTCAAAAGTGTATCAACTCTTGGACTTTGTTTTTTGGTTGTTGTTTTTTTTTAAAAAAAATCACAACCTTAGCTGATGGGAAAGGCAAAGTTGACAATGAGCCAGCACAGTCTGGATTGCTAGGCTGTAATTTATTTAATGTGACAGATGAACATCTCTGCTGATAGGATTTCTTGCCCTTTTCAACTTTGCAAAGTTGTTGCAACATCTTTAATAATATCAGGCAACAGTTATAGCAATCAACTATATAAGATGTAACTCACTATATAATAATGTAATTATTCAATAGTCAACATTGGCTCTTTTTAGATATAACATGTAATATATGACTGTGCAAGAGGTTTTTTTCAAATGCAGATCTTCTGTAAAAATAAACTATACAAAATTGTGTCCTACCGCTCTTCCACCTTCTTCAGTGCCACCACCCAAACATTTATTTCTCTTGAAAATTTGTTTTTGTTTGTCATCAATAGTACACTTATATATTATTCTATTTAATTAGTATCCTAGTATTATTTATGTTGATTGCTTATTTAGTATATATGACTAAGTGTTGTATCTAATGTTTTATGATGAATGTATTTTTACAATGACTATGATAATGATCTATCACTATTGTTACAGTATATGTACACTGGGAGCTTATGCACCAGAGACAAATTCCTCAGGTATCACACTTGGCCAATACTTTATTCTATTCTGTTCTGTTCTATTTTATTCTAATTGAGAGGCAAATAATAGCTAGGGAGACTATTGATAAGTAAAAGAAGTAGGGCAAAAATCAGATTTGCATTGTACATTTATTCTTTAAAAAATTGAAAATTCGGGGATGATATTCAAGCAGCAAATACATCTTCTATTCCAGTGTTTTTCAACCACTGTGCCGCGGCACACTAGTGTGCCGTGACATAGTGTAAGGTGTGCCGTGGGAAAAATACTTTATATATAGTCAATATAGGCACAGAGTTAAAAATTTTTAACATTTTCTAATGGTGGTGTGCCTCGTGATTTTTTTCATGAAAAAAGTGTGCCTTTGCACAAAAAAGGTTGAAAAACACTGTTCTATTCAGATCAAATTTGTGATTCATGAATATCCTTGGGTTTGTTTGTTTGTTTGTTTTTCAGTACATTTTTTTATTTTGAAGAATATGAACTCACCATTAATTTGTTTGAATGACAACAAAGTATGCCTTTTGACAAATCTGCCTAGTCAAAGAGATTTTTGTCTATTTCATTTAGTTTCTTTCATAAACAATAATAATACTGAATAAAACATTGAGAAAGGAATGAAAACCATATAAATTAAGTGTATTAGTGGCTGTTTTATTTTTTATTTTTTACAAACCTAAGCAGCATTTGACATGGTGCCAGTAAGAGATTACTGACAAAATTTACCTTTGGAACATTAACCTTTGGAATTTCAAAAAAAGCTTGTTAAAGTTTTGATGAATTTTATGAGGAGAGAACAGACAAAAAAAAAAGAAATGAAGTTCTATCACATTATTTGAAAGGATTCAAGATCAAGAAAGTTATAAGTATATGGAAGGAATATAAAGTTGGTTTATTTGAACAATGTTAAAATAGATATGTTGCTGTCTCTAGTAATTTAACAGACTTGATGACATCAGGACTAAAATAACAAGGCATTCTGGATTTGTTTATAGATAAGAGATATGATATAGGAACAAAAGATCATTTAAGGTATTTTAAAAGAAGGTGATAAGTTATTAAAATTGTTTATACTTGAAGGTAGTAAGTCACTTATTTATATATTTGTTTTCTTTTTCTTTATTATATTCTATTTTTTTCTTTCTCTTTATATTTTCCCATATTTCTCTTTTCTGTACTTTCTGCTTTCTTATTCTTTTATTTTTTTAGTTTGTAATAGTTTGTCATTATTATCTTTAATAAAATTACTATAAAATTTAAAATACATAAATGCATCAATGCCGACATACATAGTTTTCTTTAAAATGCTCCTCTAAAATGAAGACCCAAAACCATTTTTAACATAACGGTGTTTTTTTTAATCTGCCCAACATAGGATGTGTCCCAGTTATTGAGTCAAAGCAACCGATTTACTTAAACCCAGCCTCAGTATTTTAGATTAAAGATTTAAAGATAAGGTGCTGCATGAAGAATAAGCCATTTGGAAAAATACATTAATGCTGGAAAAAGATCAAAATTACAAGAATAGTCAGAAGACAAGATGAATAGATACTACCACTCATATCATAAACATGATACAATACCCCCCCCCAATGAATAAATCAAAAGAAGGAATTATTGACATTGCACTGGCAGACAATCGTGGTTGACTGTGGTCTTCTACAGCACAGAGTCAGAAGCAATTCAACCACAACTAAACATTAAAGCTGCCTCAACCTTAGCTGATAGGTCAATTGACTGTTGTGTACCAGAAGTTGGTCTCTGTAATATCACATTATATGTGTTAAAGCCAGCCCCCGCAAATACTGAGGGAAAATTCATCTGCAGGGAATTTTTAGTTGGCTCTGTGGTGAAAAGTAATTTTTCAGTGAGATTCAGAGAAAGCTCAGAAACATAAAATGTCACTTGACAGATTGATACAGGCCATCAAGTATTGCCTAAAAAACTGAATTAAAGAGATAGTTGAAAAGCAGGTGATGCCCTGATTTCCCTGAAGTTAGAGAAAACGTGACTCTTGTCTAGAAAAGTGGGATCCTTGGGTATTGCTGAGTTACAGTTTTCAGTAGCTCCAACCAGCATGGAAAATGGTGAGGTTGAAGAATGTTGAGAATGTAGTTGCTTAATTTAATTTTACTTCACTTTTATTTCCATATTTTCCCTGACAGCTTAAAACATCTTACTTTGAAATCTTTGTAAGGCAACACAGTGCAATAAAATGGATTTAGAGAGGTTGATTGAAGTTAATATTCAAATGGGGTCTTGAAACTGGTTATCTTTATCTATGTCCAATATTATAACTAATATGTTGTTAGATGACCACAGATCTTAGCCCCTTTCTATTCAGTACCTGATTATAGGATAATTAATTTTAAAGTAAAAATAGTGTGGAAGGGCACTTCAAACATGCTTAGGTTCTTCTTTATTAACTTCCTAGGGTTGATATCAAAATACTGGCAGGAAACAAAGAACACTGTATTTTCCCACATAGCTCTTTCATCGTTTCATAGACTATATCCACTAGATGGCATTGCTATTTAAGACTGTAATAGCACGATATGAAATTCCATGCAGACTCTCTAGCTCTTATTTATCTGTAAACTAGACAAAAGCAACAACATTTTCTATGTATGTTTGAGAAAACTCAAATAAAAAGTCTGTGCTTAAAGAGTTATTCCAACCTACTTCAAATAACATTTATTTTTATTTTTATATATTTGTATGCATTTCACCTTTATTTTTTTTACAAATAACTGAAAGCAGTGAACATATCCAATACAACTTCCTCCTTCTATTTTCCTCACAACAACAACCCTGTAAAGTGGGTTGGGCTGAGAGAGAATGACTGGCCCAAAGTCATCTAACTGGATTTCATGGCTAAGGCACACAATCTCAAATTTTCCAGTTTGGATCCTTAACCACTAGCTCAAACTGATTCCACTTACACATCTGTTTCAACTTAAGTACAATATAATACAATAGCAGAGTTGGAAGGCATCTTGGTGGTCTTCTAGTCCAACCCCCTGTCTAGGGAGGAAACTCTATACGATTTCAGACAAATGGCTATCCAACATCTTCTTAAAAACTTCCAGTGTTGGGGCATTCACAACTTCTGGAGGCAAGCTGTTCCACTGATTAATTGTTCTAACTGTCAGGAAATTTCTCATCAGTTCTAAGTTGCTTCTCTCCTTGATTAGTTTCCACCCATTGCTTCTTCTACCCTCGGGTGCCTTGGAAAATAGTTTGACTCCCTCTTCTTTGTGGCAACCCCTGAGATATTGGAACACTGCTATCATGTCTCCCCTAGTCCTTCTTTTCATTAAACTAGACATACCCAGTTCCTGCAACCGTTCTTCATATCTTTCAGTATTCAGTCCCCTAATCATCTTTGTTGCTCTTCTCTGCACTCTTTCTAGAGTCTCCACATCTTTTCTACATCGTGGCGACCAAAACTGAATGCAGTATTCCAAGTGTGGCTTACCAAGGCATTATAAAGTGGTATTAACACTTCATGTGATCTTGATTCAATCCCTCTGTTTATGTAGCCTAGAATTGTGTTGGCTTTTTTGGCAGCTGCTGCACACTGCTGGCTCATATTTAAATGGTTGTCCACTAGGACTCCAAGATCCAAGTAAAACATATGATGTTACATGCATCATATCATCATACTTGTGCTCATAAGTATGTGTAATCTTGTTGAGGTGGAGCAAGATTTTTGAATTGATTAAAATTAATGCAGTACCATCTCTTTTTCCATTCACAATTCGGAATTTTCTATTTGCAGTAAAATGTAAATATATATGCACTCCATAATATTCATATTTTATATATTTTAATCGTATGTCTTCCTCTTTTCCTATTATCTCTATACATGAACATTGGCACAGCATATATTCAAATATAAATGGATTTAGTTAAATATTTTTTAAAAAATATTCATTATAGATATTAGCACTTTTCTCTGTTCTGACAGCTTTTGTAATAGATTTTCCAATTTGTTCATGATTTGAAAACCTGCTATAAACTGAGTAGAAGAAAATAAAAATAGCAATTTATCTATCATCATGTCATGTGCTGTTATTTGATGATAAAGAATTTACAATACTTTAAGTGTACCACCTAACTACATTTATCTTATATGGCAAAAAAATTTAAAATATACACATGGCTAGTGGGAACTGATAATCATAAATCATTTTATTGACAAAATTAGCTCTCTTCCAGATTTTTGAATGTTTAATGCTGGGAAACTATAAAATATTAAGTTTAAGCACAGGATATTTGTGGTTATATTAAAAGGGCAGCTAGTTATTTATCAGAAAGCTGGGCCTAAGGTACAAGGGCTGATTAAAAAATGGGTACAAATGTATTTAATCCCATACTAAAACTTTTTTTAAAAAGACACAGCTTTTCACATTTTTAGAGATCTGGAAAAAATATTTTAGGAGTGGAGGATTTTTCGGAAGCAAATGTTTTTTATTTTTGATACACACACACACACACACACCATATTAAAATCAAACATTTACAGATTTGGCTGTTATTTATCTCCCCCCCCCTAGAAACAGTAAAATACCTACAGATGAAAAGATTGTTCACTGAAGATGTTCTTAATTCTTTTCTCTTCTTCTAGTTATTGTGTTGTCCTCTGAGAATGAAAATGTTCATCTGAAATCCACATATCCCATTTCATTAGTAGATTTTAAATTATTATGGAGTCCAGGATTTCAGGATTTTACACCCTGAAACTTTCATATTTATAAACCACTTGTAATGAAGGCAACTTAACCAAGTTTTTCCTGATTTTGATGGGCTAGTGTTAATCAGTCTATAGCAAACCTGGTTCCCAATTGGCAGATTTCCTTGTTTTCTTCTCTGACTCCCACCCATGCTAATGAAACAAGCACTTTCTGTCATCATTTCTTTTGAGGATTGAAACGAACAAACAAAAACTTGTAACTTTTCCAAGGAAAATTTTTTTCAGCTCTAACCTTTTTATACAATAAACATCAGCATTACTGTGCTTGACTAGGGTGATCAGATGACCCGATTTCAGCAGGACAGTCACAATTTTTAACAATTTTTCCCGCGTCCATCCGCCTTTTTAAAAAGTCCTGATTTTTTTCTGGCTTCATATTGAAAGCCCAGTGGATTTGCTTAAGAAATCCTAACCGGGGCAAGACAAAAGACACCCTGTCTAACCTCTCTTTGTGTCTCAGTACTTTCACTGAAGATATTAAAACGTTAAAGCAACAAAACGGACCTCCCCCCCCACCGCGCCGCTTTTTTACCTTATTTTATAAGAAAAAAATGAACTAGTACCATAGAGCTGCAGGAAATGGCTAGAGGGGTCGCCAGTGTTACTTCCTGGATTTTCCAGAGGGGAGGGGCACGGAGGTTGGAGGACTGCTCAAAATGGTGGGAAAAGAAACTTTCTGGTAAGTGTGCTGGGTTTTTTCTTTTATTTTTTAATGCATTTTAAAATAATGTAGGTTTTTAAAAATGTGCAGCTGCTGTTTTTTTATTCAAAACAATATGTGATGTGCCATGGAAAAATCATTAAAAAAAAACCCTGAAAGAACAAAAGGGTTTTTTTAGGGTATTTTCCTGATCAAAACTATAATTGTTTCTGCATGACACCCTTAATCAGAAATAGCCAACTACACTTCATTCTAAATAGTTTTATTTCCTTTATTGTATGTGATTACTCAAGTCCAAAAACTGAGTTAATTGGATAAACCCAGCTCCACAATTTACTAAATATACAGTTACAGGAATTTCATGTATAGTATGCTGTCTCTTAGGGTTTATTGAACATAGGAGAATAATATGAGAGGGATTTGATGTAAAATAAGCTCTTTTAATGAATTCAAAATCAACGCAGCAGACAAGACATGGGAGTGAACATAATACACACTTTAACAATTTTTTTTTTCTTTTAGCCATCAAATACTGCAGCAAGTGTGTCAGTAATAATAGCAAGACAGGCATAGGATTTTCCAGCCAGGTTAATTTTACTTTTTTATGGTTTTGATGTTGTATTTAATTTTATCTGTATTAGAAACTTATGAAGGCTGTGCAACATTTTGAGTTGATATAGAGTATGTAAAGGCATGAATATAGTAGAACCTCTGGTCACAACCATAATTCGTTCCATAACTTTGGTCGCAAACCGATTTGGTCATGAATCAAACCTAATTTTGGAAATTTGGCGCTTACAAAAAAAATGGTGCAGAAGGGGAAATCAGCAGCGGGGGAAGGGGGAGGGAATGTGAATATTTTGGTCAGAAACGTTCGTGACCAGAGGTTCTACTGTATAACATCTTCACTTAAGATATAACATCTTCACTTAAGATTCACTTAAGAACTGTGGCAAGAAAGGTGGTATAGTGACCAAAGTTACAATGGCATTGAAAAAAGTGACTGATGACCATTTTTCACACTTAGTGACCATTTTCACACGTAGCGACCGTTGCAGCATCCTCATGGTCACGCGATCAAAATTTGGATGTTTGGCAACAGTTACAATTTATATTTGTAAATTGTAGTTACGTTGAAATAAAAAAAAACATTACAATACTATTTTTGCATTGTATGAAAATTTTTGTTGCTCCGTATAAAAATTTTAATCAACACCCCCCCCCCCCCGTCAAAGGTGTCCCTCTTTACCAATCTGAAAATCTGGTCACCTTATGCTTGACCTAAGTTTACAGAAGTGGAGGTAGGCCAGTATAAATATACCATCAAAGAGACAAAACAGGGACCATACATAGTATTAAAACATAGCAGCCATTTGGAAATGGGATATTTGTGTCAGCAGGACAATTGAAATTCACCAATGGAGGGGGAAAAATATTAATGTAGAGCACTTTTGATTTACCTTTATAGAGTCACATCGGTCACCACAGTTTTTCTACTTCTGTCTCCCATCAAATTTCCTTCAGATAAATTTGATCAATAATTCTTCGTACATAATTGTGAGTTATAACCACCATTAAAATTAAGCTTCTGTGCCTTCAACAGTTGATGTGATTCCATTGTATGAAGCTGAAGTGATGGGAAAATTATTTCCATTTGGCAATTGATATAGAAACAAAGATCATCACCTATATGATCTGGTCTGACCTAATTAATCCTTTGATGGAGGCTGTCAAATGACACTGGGGTTGTAAGTTATACTGAGAAGTCAAAATAATAGTAGTAGTGGTGGTGGTGGTGGTGGTGATGGTGGTGGTGGTGGTGGTGGTGGTGGTGGTGGTGGTGGTGGTGGTAGTAGTAGTAGTAGTAGTAGTAGTAGTAGTAGTAGTAGTAGTCATAGTAATACAATGACTTTTTTGTTGCTGCCATGAAAATTCAGTTCAAAGGAGAATTGATTTTAACCTAATTAATAGTAATTTCTAGCTAGAAGAAGAAGAAGAAGAAGAAGAAGAAGAAGAAGAAGAAGAAGAAGAAGAAGAAGAATATATTTCCATTATTAATGTAGCATGTTCTTATTTTACATTGTTATTTTTATTATTGTTATTTCAATATGTATTTGAAATAATTTTTAAAAATTATTTGATGATACTGATACTCTTCTTTCCTGCAGTGTTCTAACTTTCTCTATGATTAACAGAAAAAATGTACCTTTCCCCTTGTTTAAGGTATGGAATAGCCAATAGATATCTGAAGCTGGGAAGCAGTTTATAATATTAGGATGGTGTAAAGCATACAAAGTTTTTGGAAGGAAGGAAGGATTTGCATGAAGCTTTTCTGCAGCAGAATAAAAGTCAGTTTCAGAATAAATAAAGTATTTTAAATTAGAGCACCTTACATATTTAAACATAGTGCATGCTCTACTTTCACTTCCCTCTTTCAGTCTTCCATGTTGTATATAATCAGCTCATCATTATTCAAAGGGTTTCACATTTAAGTGTTTAGACGTCCTGACTGAGTGTGTTTCATTAGAATCAGAATTACTCTTCCATTGCTTGAATTCAATTTTCTGTCCTGTAGTTAAAGGACTTTTTAATAAAGAGACTCACTCCATCACCATAAGCCCTTCACGTACTGTGTTGCAACACTTGTGCCAGAAAATATCCTTGGGAGGCTATGAATTAAACTTGCTATCCCACCATTTTTTACATTTTTAATCATTTATACAGTCACAGTTTTCTATTCTTTTCTATTCAACTTAACCTTATTCAGGATTTTTTTTGGATTTAATGTATAAGAGTGGCCAATTATGTTATACCCTCTGATCCTAGTGACATCTCAGATTTCCATATGTTCTGGTGTGAACATGATTCTACAGAATTAATAACCATGGCAAATTAAAACTCTCTGTCAAAAATCAGCACAAATACACAACTGAATAAATGAAAGCCAATCCTCAAACAACTGTATTTATTCACTCCTTTCACAAAATCAGCTGAGACAACATTTTTAACAGAATTAACCTAACTCATTTTTTAGAATTAATGCATTAGTATCAACATCTTCAAATTTGTATATTTTAGAGATATGGAAAATATTGCACAAACATGCTTACTTTAGGGGCAGTATATGAAAACTGCAGTATAAATTTTGTCTTCAAAGTTGTATATGTCAAAACACATTAAATTAACATGTAAACGTGTAGGTTTTCAAAACTTCACAGGAAGCAGTGAGAGAATTATGATGACTTAATTTGATGCTTACTGTCATAAGCTAGAATTAAACTATTAGTAAACTGCAAATGAACTATTGGTAAACTTAATTGGGTTTTTCTTCTGATTTGGAGACAAACATCAATTACTGATATACAAACAGTGTGATATATAATACATTTTGCTGACTAATAAACACATATAGTCATGCATACAAAAACACATGCAACAATATGTCTCTTTGTCAGTTACCCTATGAATATGTTTTATTTAGCTGATTCCCAACTTTTAAAAATTAAAAACATAATTTAAAAAATTAAAGCATAATTGAAATGCTGGTAAAAACAGAGTAAACTAAATAACATTCACTCAGTGAACCACAGAAGACATATTAACTTAGCCAGCATTAAAAATAATTGCCTGTCTTTGCCTATTTTGCCCTTTATCTAAGGGTAATAGAGAGGAAACTAATCTCACTCTATGGTAGGGTGAGATTCCCTGATTGGATTAAAACTGGTCTTAAAGATCCTCCCACTACTCTTAGTACTGCACAGTGTCACATACACATCAAGAAACATCTTGCCTAACAGAAACATTTAGGAACAGGCCTATCTATCTTTGTGTGAAAACAAAGGTCAGTCTGTCAGTAGAATAGAAGTTAGTTGTTGGAGGTTGCTGAAATTCTCGAAGGTTTTGCTTGTATGTAGACTGGAGATGTGTATTAAGAAACAATTGGAGGAAGAAGATATTTGCAGCTGAGAGATTTGCAGAATGGACCTGCTGCTAAGAAATGATTGCAATATTTGGATAGGACAGACTTTGTCTGGAGACTGTTTGACTAAGATGCTGGAATTCCAAGTGTTACATATGTAAATAGGTAAAAAGGGTTACCGCATCAACCATTGGTCTAATTTCCAGGCGGGAAATTGAAGAACTGCCAGTGGCTGAACGAGCCGGACAGCTCCTTTAAAAGGAGGAGCTGCCGGGGAGTTCGTGGCTTGTTTTTCTCCTATTGAAATAAAGAATTGTTTGCTTCCTGCGTCTTCCTCCAACCCCCTATCTAACATCAAGAAAGTTATTTTTTTGTTCTTTCCATTCTCCTCACTAGTCTAAAAGCAAGTCAGAGAAGAGAAAGTGCTGAAGTTACCAAATGGAACAAACATATTAAAATTGAGATAAGGAATCCCTGGTTGAATCAGGAAGGAACAGGATGAGATGGTAAAGCACTCTGTAATAAGATCTGTAAATAAATGTCTGTGCAACAATATATGTGTAGTTTGCCCAGATGACCCACTGTATACCTTAGAAATAAGCACACTTTATTTCTTGAAAAGTTATAACAATAAACATTACTATAATATTAAGAAGAACAATGTTTGTGTCTGGGGGGGGGTGTTGTTCCTATGGAAAATTCTTGTTTCTTTTCCCACCTTTTCATACCTTCCTGGCAAAAGTTCTCACATCTGGAAGCTGTTGCTAAAAAAATCTTTTTGCATTTCTATTAAAAGCACTCTTGTGGTGATGGCATCAAGATAAGAGCTTCTCATTAAGTATGTGCAGACTTGTTAGAGAGCCTCTCTGGATCTTCAAAGGGTGGGACCAAGGCTTCACTGCATCCAGGGCAAGAGTTAATCTAGAAGTGCACATAAACACTTAAGATTCTAGGAGATGTTAATGCCCTTGTTCTCAAAAGGAATCCCTTTTTGAGTTTTTCTTTCACCTAGTCCAAAACTACCCTGTGGTGTCTGGATTCAGTTTTAATTTGTTTGTTACCATCTAATCATTGGCAGCACCAATTGCAATAGCATTCATGGTTTTGCATTTTGATAGTAAGGAGAGAAAGAGAGTAATATTCTGATACAGATACACACAGACATATGCAGAGAGACACACACACAGAGAAAATGAGATATCACACTCCAACACAGGTACAAACATACATATACTTAAGCATACATTTGCACATAGACACACATGTTAAATAGGACAGCGAGAAAGATGAAACACAGACCATCATCCATAGCATTGAGGTAAATACAGATAGTTACAGAGGCAAATATTATATACACACACCTCACACAGCAAGACTGTGTATGTGTATGTATACATGTGTGTGTGTGTGTGTGTTTGTGTGTGTGTGTGTGTATGTATGTATGTATGTATGTATGTATATCTTTGCCACTGTAACTGTCTATATTTATTAGTATTGGTAGTAAAAATACTATTATAATTTGAATAACAGAGTTGGAAAGGATATTGGAAGACTTCTAACCCCTTGCTCAAACAGGAGGCCCTATAATACTTCAGACAAATGGCTGTCCAATATCATGTCCAAGGAGGGAGCAGCCATCATTTCTGAACTTCTGGTGGGCCCCGTTGGGCCGTTTTCCCCCCTACCCAGGTTTCAGGGAAGCCTCCTGAAGCCTGGAAGGGTGACGAACATCCCAACAAGCAAACTGTAAATTCGGGAATGGACTTCCGGGTTACCCATTGGGCCGTTTTCTCCCTCCAGAGCATCCAGAGGGTAAAAAACAGCCCAATGCGCAAACCAGAAGTCCATTCCTGAACTTCAGGGAAGCCTCTGAAGGGCGAAAAACAGCCGAAAATCGAGGCTGAAAATCAGCTGGCCAGCATATGCATGCATGCTGGAGCTGACAGGGCATTGCCTCGTGTGCCCTCAAAAATGGTTCCCCGTGCCACCTGTGACAGGCGTGGCATGAGTTCGCTATCATGGTTCTAGAGTGTAAACATCTTTTTTATATTGACCAAAATTAGATGCAATATTTCAAGGGATATTTTTATAAAGTGGCACCCAATCTTAATTCTATCCCTCTGTTAATGCAGCCCAGGGCAGCATTGGCTTTTTTTGGTGGCTGCAGCACACTGCTGTCTGATATTTAAATGGTTGTCCAGGAGTAGTCATTTTTTTCTTGTTTTACTTGTTTGCTTCAGTTGCTATGTTAATATGGTTATTTTATTATTGTTCATTTATTTTGTAAATCTCAGAGGCTGAAATAAATGAAATAAATACAGAAAATTCTTAAACAGCATAAACAAATATTTATGTATCCTTAGAAACATCATAGACTGACATCAACAGCCAACAGGTTTCACTTGTCACATCCTGTCCATACTTTCTGTTATAAATTAATTTCTTTATATTAGTTTGCAAAGGAAATTCACAATTTACTGAATTTGGGGACGATCTGTGATATTGTTAATGTGATAAAAATCAAGAGTTCAGCATCAATTCAATGCATATGTCATTAAAAGTAGCAGTTTTTCAATCTGGTCGATAGTTTACTTATTATGAGATAAGCTAATTTATGTCTTTCAAGATGACTCATAGTAGCAGTCTCTTTATTGTACATTTGAGGGTGGTATCATGTAGTAAATGTAAGCCTCTGTATTTGATTAACTTGGTATTTTAGCCATAAGCAAAATTTCTGTCACTGATCCACTATTCCCCAACATAATCTAATAAATATACCATTCACAGTGAAAACTGTTTTATGTATTCCCATCTGGATTTTATCAAATATATTATTTTTTGTTCTGACAGTTCTGCACCCAGAGCAAGGAAAATAAATTGAGAGAGGGAGAGAGGGAGGGAGGGAGAGAGAGAGAGAGAGAGAGAATATGGAAGGAAGGAAATGAAGGGGGTGTATATATACTTATAGATCTTTTCCTTTTTTTTTTGAGTAACCAACTGTCATGTCTTACAACTGTCTTATTTCTAACTTTCTATGAGTCTGATTAGTAATAACATCTGATTAGTTGTAACCAATAAAACCCCTTCCAGAATATAAATTTCAAAACATTTCTTACCTCACTTTACATTTTCATTATGATTCAATTGTAACTGCACTTTATAAGAGAAATAGGAAATATTGTGGAATTGTGTTTACATTCTGAAGCCTTAATCATATCTGTTTGCATTACTTATTCATTCAAAGACCCATGTAGAGCATGTTACAATAGTCTGATTAAGTTTCGAATGGCTGCTGAAGACAACTTCTTGGCCCAAGTGGCCCTGTAACATTTGGGGCTGGGAAAAATGTCTGCCATTTGAGCAACAGTAAATGAGAACATCCCGATCACCAACTATCTCCTTTGGAGGGAGCACAACACCATTAGGGAATCAGCATGAGGCTGATTGCTCCTCTGTTTGTGTAACAGCTCAGTGATGATTTGTTTGTTCCTACTCTGATCCTCATAGCCATTTAAACGTGCTTTTCAAATGTCACACTTGATACAGCACTGAAGAATGCCTACTGAGTTGCCCTTGTGAGTTGATGTAGTTGTGCTGCTTTTGGTTTCTCTTGGTTTGGTGGAATAATTGGTACAGGTGATGTGTAAGTTTGGCTCTTCATGGAAAAGAAATGCTCATTACTTTGGTTATGTATCATGAGGCAGGGCACATGGCAAATGTTCAGTCTTCTCTGAATAGAACTTAACAGAAACAATATAGATGCAATGTCACAGAGAGAATGGTTGGTACATAATCTACCTTGCCATGCAGTCCAATTCTTGGGGAAAAATCCATGTTTTACCTGTGCCTGTTAGTGTTAGCACCTGTATTCGTTAGCGAGAGATTTATATTCAGTGTGACTGAGGCAGGTTGATTTAACAGAGCATACTAGAAAGGTCAACTTGAGATCATATTCAGAGTGCTGAGAGTTGAGTTCCTCCAAACAATATTGGCAGGACTAGTGTAGATGTGTAAAGTTCTATTAGTAAGAGAACAGAAAGGCAATGCTTGTAGGTTAGCAGCTTAAAGAAGTTGAAAGCTGAGAAAATAAATGAAGCTCAAAAGCACATATGTTAATCTTGCCAGCCAAAAGTGGTTAAGCAGACAATTTAATGAGGTGATAAAATTCATTAGCAGGCTTCACATGTCAATGTCAGAGAGTCCATCACACCACTCGATTCATCTCCCTCCCCATCCAGCATTCTCTTTCAACAGACACTCTGACATTGCATGTGCCCTTAACAACACCAGAACCTATAGAAAAGCCATGAAAATTGTGAAGCACTTCGTAGTGCTGAAAAGCATTTTGCAGACACCTGATGTGATTCATTATATCAAATGAGATTGTCATTTTGGTGCATGAATCTGCTTCAATGAGGTGATTTGATCAAATCCTACTAGACTGAAACAGTTCTTTGAAGTTGTATGTAGTCAGGCCATAAGACATGTGCAGGGGTTTTTTCTGCAGCAAGGTCCATATTGTTGTTCTTTTTTCTCTGCTATCTCCCCACCTCAAATTTGAAGGTATATTCCATCAAAAATTCATAGTATTTAGTCTTGCTCACCTATTTTAAGGCCAGTATCTTTTTGTATTAATTGAATAATGCTTGATTTTAAAATAATAATTGCTTTTTTTCTTCTGCAATTAATTTGATTGATCTACTGGATTGACATAAAAAACATTAATTTATTATTTATGCATATTGCTAAGACTGTTCTAGAAAAATGGTAATTAGTAAATATATAAAGTATAAAAGATGCATGCCACTGATTGTCTTCTAACCACAAATTCAAATTGCTTGGTTTGTATTATTGAGTAATGTAAGAAGTGATATTGCTGGGGGTGCAAACTCTGCACCAGCAAAGGCCGGATTTCCCACTTTACAATTATGTAAAGTGTTTTTTTTTAAGTTGAATAAATTATACTACTTTGATTTAAAGTCCTGTGAAGTGACATTTCTTCTGTCTTTTTGAATCCAACACTTTGTTTGGGGTTTATTTTCTGGCACAGAAAGGAAGACGCGTAAGAAGCAAGTTTAAGATAAGAATGACTGAACATTATGAAAAAAGAATATTATTTTATATGGATGTATGTGAGTATGTGTAAGTGGGATACACACAGATACACACTATATTAATTTTCTGCACATATACACCATGTATCAAAAGTACCAGTTCACAAACTTGAAATCTCATTGTAGCTGCTAGGAAGCTACATTATACAATAGAAGTTAGTATTTGTTGTCATTATCATGCTTATGGTCATAAAATAGATTATTTATGCCCTTGGTTTTGTCCCAGTATCATATTTCTAATAATATCTTTGAAACCTCTAGATGTATATACAAGATCATTCCAAAGTGGTTGAAATGCATAATGGGAATGCTGCTGAATACATTGCCATAGCAAGCAATATTAATAGACTATACTATACTACATTAGTAATACATTGACATAGATTTATCATACGTTGTATGAGACTCACTGAAATCCATTCCATCTCTGGCTCACAACCAAGTGTCAGATTTATGAAGTTGCGATTAAAAAATTTAATAAAAACCAACATGTTATTAGAGATAGTTATTACCAAGTTGACATGAGAAGACCCTCCTCAGTGCTATTTGTATGTAAGTAGAATTTTAAATATAAATACTATTTGCAGGAACAATCATTCAGAGAATTTTTAAAAAAGGAAGCTGTCAAAAAAGTATATGATTTTAAAATTCTTATCTATATTTCCACAAGCAAATAAGGCATCTTTAAAGATGTCAGTAAATACACTCCTATGCTAGTTGAAGTACATTAATAGCACAAAATAGTACACTTATGTTATTAATTAATGCTAACATCAGTGATGCTAATAACTAACTTCTTGCTGTTCCCCAATTCATCCTTCAAGAAAACAGGTGGACAATTTGATTTATTTAGCTGATATTTTTGGCTAAAGATTACCAGATTTTAAAGAAAAATCTCCAGAAACTGCCCTTGCCAACCTAAAATAGGAAATCTGTTTTGGTGAGGAAAGCTGAAGGTCGAACAGGCACTTTCCATATATAAATGATAATCTCTACTACTTTCAATAAGCATCCACAAAAGATAATAATCACATTTCTTATTCAGTACTGAAAATTAAGTTTTGAATGGCAGCTGAAGACAGCCTTGCGCTGTTAATTTTGCAAGTCACTTTTAACTTCATTTTAATAAAGATTTTCTGAAGGTTCACAGGCTTATCCTCATTTCACATGATCTCTATCATTGTTAAAGCAGTCCTTGTTTTTTGTTAGATCTAACCTGTCTCCTTTGCTTGTAAAAACACTTATTTATATTAACATGTGGTACCATTTTTCATTTCCATTTCTCCTTATTAGTGATCACTTTAGCTTCACTTTGAGTCTTTTCTTTTGTATTTTGGTTGGTTTTTTTAAAATTATTTACATTTATTTGTTTATCCAAACTTTTTCTTTATACAAAGTGGTATAAAAATCAATGTATTGTATATTGTATGCCTTGTACAGAATCAAGAACTTTATTATTTTACTTTTTTCTTCTTTTTTCTGTCTTTCTTTAAAAATTTACTCTGCCCCTAAGGTAGGCACAGAAGATCAAACTAAGATGGAATGAATATACCGACAGTAAAAATGTCAACATTCAACATACCTTAGAGGACATTCCCTATTTACAAGACCTTCTTTACAAGACATAGAAGCTAGTTAGATCAGCTGTGACTATAGTGGAATGCTACAGGAATTGAAAGAATATCTTCATAAACATGACAAACAATAGAAGAGTCAGAAAAGTTTCTTACAATCTATGTCAACAAACTTGGAGAATGATACAGTGGCTGATAGTTTGTAAGAGGTCATTATACATATTAGTACTAAAGTAAAAAAGAGTTGACAGAGTGAGATATTGTACAGTATTCTTAATTTCACATGTTAACAAAATGATACTTAGGTCATGCTACATGGAAAGAGATACCAAATGTTCAAGCTGATTTTAAAAAAGATCAAGAAACAAGAGCCATTATTGTCAATGTTTACTGAATAATCGAAACAGCCAAAGAATAACAGAAGTAAGTTGATAAGTGTTTTATCGCTTATAGAAAGACTGATGATGTTTGATTATGTTGACCATGTCATGCTGTGAAATGCACTTAGGAAAATGGAAATCCCACAAAAATCTCATTGTCTTCATGTAAAGCCTATACATACATAGATAAGGAAGCCTTTCTGGGTAGAACATAATGAAAGAGACTTGCTCTGTAATGGCAAAGGAGTGAGATAAGAGTACATGCTGTCTCATTTATTCATTTTATATGCTGAATATATTTTGAGAGAGGCTGCATTGGAAGTAGATGAGTGTAATTTTAAAACTGGAAGAAGAAATATCTATAATATGACCTATACTAATGTTACTATTCTGGTAGCTCAGAATTTAAATAATCTAGAAACTCTAGTAATGAAAATTAAAGGATGTAGTGAAAAATATAGGCTAATGTTAAAATAAAGAAAATCAAACTAATAGTTGGTAAAACAAACACTTTTAAAATTGACAATGAAGATATTAAAGTGGTAGATGGTTTTGAAGAAGTAATGACACTTTTGAAGTTTATCATTGAATAAGACTCCTGAAAATTTTAGAGACAACCAAGAATAATAAATAAGGATCCAATCTGGGTCAGTCACCAGGATCAGAGGTTTACTCTTCTGAGCTTTCAGACTTCTGCTGGAGCCCAATCCTCAGGGAAGTTCTCTCTAGCAGAATATGTGCCAAACAGAAGTTTTCCAAGGATGGGTTTCATCACGAATCCAAAAGCTCAGAAGACTAAACCTCTGGTTCCATGACCATGATCCCTACATTACCTTGGGATGTATACTGTAAATTTACCTTCATTCATGAAAAATAAACAAATGTATAATGAAACAAATCAATCTAAAAATTTTATTCCATGCACAACTGGCCAGACTCAGATTATCATATTCTGGACACATTATGCAAAGATCTAATGCTGGGGAAAGTGGGGGGAAAGAAAGGATAACCAGCAGAAAGGTGGATCCAGCCAATTACTGTGGTTATGAGTTTGTTGTTGAAAGATCAGGGGCACCACATAGGGTCCTCCTGGGAAGATTTTCCTGAGAAAAATATTTCTGTATGGTCACTAACAATTGACAAGAGCTTGACTTAGCACACAATCAATTGATCAAGACAGGCACCCCTTATATTAAAACAAAAGCAATAATAACACTAGTTAACATTTTAATCCTAGGAAAAATAGAGACTTTTGATAACCTTGAACTTTTACTTTACAATCCCTTTACTAATCTATTTAATTATGGAGTTGTAGTACAATTTAAAGGTAATAAATGGCATAACTAAGACAAACCATCTCGCAGTTTCAAAATTATACAACTGTAATTGAAGTTTAATATATATAATTATCAACTATTTGTGGTGATCATTATATAATTTAGTGTAATATACAATTTATTTTTCTTGAGTTTCAAATGGTTAATAATTCAGGTCTGGCTTGAAGTTTTCAAGGTGATGGTATTATATATACATATGAATTTGAATTAGAATTCTTGAACATAACAGCATTGAAAATATTCTGCAAAGTATTATGAATACAATTTATAATATATTAATACTATTTTTTTCTTATATTATTTAAAGCCACCCAGATAGTATGGAGTCCCATGGCCCTTATTAATACCCCTGAATTAATATTTTACTTTGCATAAACATAATCAATAAAAGCCCCATCATGTAATATAATCATGTAAAAAAGATGTGATCAAAATTTTAGTCATTTAATGATTAGTTATGTAACTGTGAAGGTGTTTCACATTCCTCCCCCTCCCTTCCCTTCCTCTCCTCCAATCGGAGGTGGGTTTCTCCCAGTTCAACCTGGTTCAATCGAACCGGTAGTGGTGGTAACAGGAGGCCCTTCCCACCCATGTGGACACTTCTGCGCATGCACAAAAATATTGCATGTGCAACATTTAAACTGGTACAAACCCACCACTGCCTCCAATTATCTGATACTACCTGGACAAGTCTTTGAATTGAATTTGAATTGAATTTGAATTGAATTTCCTTTATTTGTATGCCGCCCTTTTCCCTGGGGGGACTCAGGGCGGCTCACAATTCAAAAAGGGAGGGGGGGAAAGACAAACAGTATTCCAATATGGAAACAATACAACATATTAAAAGAGAGCACAACAGTCACACAATTCAGGTGGGGTTGGAATCTTAACCCCAGGCCAGCCGGGACAGCCAGATCTTCAAAGCGGTGCGGAAGGATTGGAGGGTGGTGAGGGTCCGAATCTCCACGGGGAGTTCGTTCCAGAGGGTCGGAGCAGCCACCGAGAAGGCTCTCCTCCGGGTAGTTGCCAGTTTGCACTGGCTAGTAGATGGAATTCGGAGGAGGCCTAATCGATGCGATCGTATCGGTCTAGTGGAGGTAATTGGCAGTAGGCGGTCTCTCAAATACCCAGGCCCACTACCATGAAGGGCTTTATAGGTGATAAGTAGCACCTTGAAGCGCACCCGGAGATCAACAGGCAGCCAGTGCAGCTCGCGGAGGATAGCTGTAACGTGGGTGAAGCGAGGTGCACCCACAATCGCTCGCGCGGCCGCATTCTGGACTAGCTGAAGTCGCCGAATGCTCTTCAAGGGCAGCCCCATGTAGAGCACATTGCAGTATTCCAGCCTAGAGGTCACAAGGGCACGAGTGACTGTTGTGAGGGCCTCCCGGTTCAGGTAGGGACGCAACTGGTGTACCAGGCGAACCTGGGCAAATGCCCCCCTGGTCACAGCTGACAAATGATGTTCGAAGGTCAGCTGTGGGTCCAGGAGGACTCCCAAGTTGCGAACCCTGTCTGAGGGGCGTATAATTTGACCCCCCAGCCTGAGAGATGGAACACTTGGCCAATTCGCGGGAGGGAAACACAGCAGCCACTCGGTCTTTTCTGGATTGAGCACAAGCTTGTTGACCCCCATCCAGTCTTTAACAGCCTCCAGACCCTGGCTCATCACATCCATCGCTTCGTTGAGTTGGCACGGGGCGGACAGATACAACTGAGTATCGTCCGCATATTGGTGGTATTTTATCCCGTGCCGTCGAATGATCTCACCCAGCGGTTTCATGTAGATGTTGAAAAGTAAGGGGGACAGGACCGAACCCTGCGGCACCCCATACGTTAGGGGCCTAGAGGTTGATCTCTGCTCCCCAACTAACACCGACTGTGACCTGTCCGAGAGGTAGGAGGAGAACCACTGTAGAACAGCGCCTCCCACCCCCACCTCCCACAGTCGTCGCAGAAGGATACCATGGTCGATGGTATCGAAAGCCGCTGAGAGGTCAAGGAGCACCAGGATGGAGGCATGGCCTCCATCCCTGGCTCTCCAAAGATCATCGGTCAACGCGACCAAAGCGGTTTCTGTGCTGCAGCCAGGTCTGAAGCCTGACTGGAAAGGATCGAGATAACTGGCTTCCTCCAAGGACCGCTGGAGCTGAAAGGCCACCACCTTCTCAACAACCTTCCCCACAAAGGGGAGGTTGGAGACCGGACGATAGTTATTTAAAACAGCTGGATCCAAGGATGGTTTCTTCAGGAGGGGTCTCACCACCGCCGCCTTTAAAGCGGGGGGAAAGACCCCCTCCCGAAGAGAGGCGGTAACAACCGCCTGGATCCAGCCTCATGTCACCTCTCTGCTGTTGACAACCAGCCAGGAGGGGCACGGGTCTCTTTGAAAGATATCAGAAGTGGTTTCGCATAACCTCCTTCCTAGGGCTGAAAGAAAGTGACTGGCCCAAGGTCACCTAGTGACTTTGGATTGGAATTCATGATCTCCCAATTTCCAGCCTGAAGGCCTTAACCAATACACAAAACTGCTTCTTTCTTTTGTTTTCATTAAAGAATAAATTGTCTATTAATGGGCTCAATCTGAAAGTGCTGCAGTTTTATTTTCAGTCCATCCGGAGGACACCAGATGAAGAAAGAATGTCTTAAAGTATGCTCATGGTGGCACTCACTTCCTGGGCGGGGCTTACTGAAGGAAGCAGCTCAACATAGCTGCTCCCGAGTTCCTGGTCGCGTTATCTGTTTAGATGATCATCTATCAGATGTCTGACAGGTACCTTCTCTTCGAGCAAGAAGGGAAGGAGAGGGAGTTCTGTTGTGCAAGTGCCCTTTGATCTTTGCAGCTTCTGTGTCTGCGAAGAGAGGGGGGCCAGCTGAAGGCAGAACTGTATCCGTGCCGGGAATCTCCAGCTGTCTTTTGCAGCACGAAGTAAGTGCTCTCCCACTCAGAACAAAGCTTGAACTATTTGATTTCAACACGAGCTGAGCTCGTATGCGAGAATTTTAATTGTTTATTCAAATCCTAGCTTCATTTTTACAAGATCTTCTTCCGTTAATCTAGCTATTTAAAGAGGCATTTAAAATGGCGACGAGCTTGCTGAACTCTTCCGTAACAATGTTTACTTTCTTAATCTCCTTGTAAAGTTCTACGGAGCCTTAAAACTTCAAAGGAAGGGAGTGATTTATTACTTTGCCTCACAGCCGGCCAGCAGAGTTCTACTAATTAGTTTCACTTCTACAAGACTTACTTTCTTTTGTTAATTCTGCTAATATAGAGACACTTAAAATGGCGATGAGTATGCTGAACTGTTTCATTACAATGTTTATCTTCTGAAATCTTCTGCACAGTCCTACGGAGCTTCGAACATTTTAAAATAAAGGGGAGATTTAGTACCTCTTTTCATAGCTGCATACCGGGCCAGTAGAGTTTTACTAATTGCCTGAAGATAAAACTTGGAATGGCCTCAAAACCAAATCCTAATTTGAAACCCCCTCCCTCAGCCCCCAGAAGCACATCGCCAAAACCTGGCACAAAGTTGCAGCCTCCGTTCTCCATGCCCGCTACTGGAGATTTATTAACGAAATAATTTTTTTTGAGGGAATTAAATGAGGCCCTCAACACTCAGACAATTAAAGTGGAAGACAAACTTAAAGATTTTAAAGAGGAGATAAAAGAGGAGATAAAAGAACTTAAAGAGGAGTTGTATGATAAAATTGATGCCAGGGTTGTTAAAATCAGAGATGATATGCTGGGGCTTGTAACTGTACTGACAGAACATGTTCCCGGAATTGAAGATAGTCTAGAGGATCTTAATGAAGCTAATATCAATTTGACATTGAAAACAGAGGTGGTGCAACAAAAAGTTGAAAATGCTGAAAAAGAAATTATTATGATACAGTACAGACAAATGGAACTGCATTAAGAGTAAGGGGGTTGCGTGAAGAAAACAGGAAAACCTGAAACAGATTCTTTCAGTAGACTTTGATAGTCTGGTGGGAAGACCCAGGGCTAAGTTTGACTGGCAAATCGATAATGTTTATCGCGTTAACTCTTGGGTCGCAAAGCAGAAGCAGCTCCCTTGAGATATTGTTATATATTTCACCACAAGAGAGCTCAGAAACATGATATTACAAGAGTCTTATAAAACTAAGCTCCAAATTGGGGGTCAAGACCTGACTGTTTTGAAAGAGATACCACCTCAAATGCTAAGAGCCAGGAGAGATTATGCTTTTTTAGTTGAAGAACTTAGAAACCGTCAGATACAGTACAGATGGGACGCACCATTCGGCATTGTACTTACATTTGATAGGCAAAGATATCGTCTCAACTCCGTATGGAAAGCCCGAGATTTTTACTATAATATTTTTAAGGCTGGACATCCTGCACCATCTGGATCCAGAGAAAGATCACAAGAAGGACAAGACAGACAGCAAATCACACAACTACCAAACAAGATGGATCATCTCTCTCTCCTAGAAGCGCAAGGTGTTATGGAACAAAGACCTAGCCGTATGATTACTAGACAAATGGAGCAACAAGCTAAAAGGCAACAACCTCAACAATTACCTGCCATCGATCAAGGAGCTACAGTAACAAGTCCAGAAGCAGTGGGAGGAGCTAGGCCAAAGGTTAAACAGGTCATACAGGAGGCTCTAAAAAAGCTTCAGGTAACCAAATATGACAATTAAGATTTTAACATGGATTGAATTTTCCACAGAAGAGAAAGAAAATATTTCACTATCTGAAACAGTTTAAGAATGATATAATTTGTTTGCAAGAAACTCATATTAAATCAACCGATCAAAAATATCTGATTAACCCAAGACTTGGTCAACACTTTGTAGCTCCTGGTATGGAAAAGAAAAATGGTATAGTTGTATACTTAAGAAAAGATATGAAAGCTGAATTAATTGAAGCAGATCCCTATGGAAGATACATCACGTTAGATCTAATCCTAGAAGGGAAAAAGACATTGCTTTGGGGAATTTATGCTCCTAATCAACAGCAAGACGGATTCTATAGAAATCTTCATGCTAAATTAGTACAGTGGGATTATAGGTCTTGTATACTATTGGGTGATTGGAATGGTGTTATAGATACTAAGAGAGGTAAGAAGATTTCTCGCCCAAATACTAAGATGCGAGCAAAGCTACCTAAATCCTTTTTTGACATGATGGATGACTTTGAACTGAGAGGTATCTGGCGAGAAAGAAATGCAGAGGAATATGATTTTACCTTCTTTTCTGATAGGCATCAATCCTTTTCTAGGATTGATTTCATATTAATCACTAATGATTTGCTTTCTAGGGTGAAGAAGACAAAGATTGCGGCTAGGGTCCTTTCGGATCATAACCCAGTTTGGATGGAATTGGGAGGGGTGGTACACACAAGAAGGTCTTGGAGGTTGAATGAAAACTTATTTAGATATGAAAAGTATATCAATGATTGTAAAAAATTGCTAACCAAATACTTTGTTTTTAATATGAATAAGGGTACACCTATGGAATTCGTATGGGATGCAAGCAAAGCGTATATGAGAGGAGTATTGATAAATATAAATAAAGCACATAGACATAAACAAGGGGTAAAACGAACAGAATTGGAAGAGGAAATTAAGAGGAAAGAGCTGGAGTTAACATTGAACCCAGGCGATACAAAGGTCAAGGAAGAAATTACCATATTAAAATCTCAATTTGATATGTTGATTTCTGACCAGGTAGCCACTAGTTTGTTATATGCAAAACACAATACTTTCTGCAACGCAAATAAACCTGGCAGATGGTTAGCTTATCAGATTAGGAAAAAAAGGAAATCTCGAAATATATCTAAATTGACCTATAGAGGGAAGGAGGTGTTTCAACAGGATGAGATTCAAAAGGTATTTCGGGAATTTTTTACAGACTTGTATAAGGGGGATAAAATTAATGGTTTAGATATAGACAAATATTTAGATAAAGAGAAAATACCCTTAGTTAAAGAAGAGCACAGGCAAAAATTGAATCAACCAATAACCTCGGGGGAAATTTTACAGGTAATTAAACAGTTAAAGTCAGGGAAGGCACCAGGCACAGACAGCTTGACAGTGGCTTACTATAAAAATTTACAGTTAGAAATGGTAGAACCTCTTAGATAATTATTTAATAAGATTCAAATGGAAGGTAAGGTGCCTCCATCTTGGAAAACAGCTTTTATATCTTTGATACCCAAAGAAGATCAAGATACTACTCAACCCAAAAACTATAGACCTATCTCATTACTTAATGTAGATTATAAAATTTTTACTAAAATATTAGCAAATAGGTTAATGCTGGTTATTCAACAATTGATACATGCTGACCAAACAGGTTTTATACAAGGGAGACAAATGAAAAGTAATGTTGGATTAGTTATTAATGCATTAGAATACTTGGGAAAGAACAATCAAATTCCTGCTGCGTTCATAGTTTTGGATGCTGAGAAAGCCTTTGATCGAGTTAATTGGCAATTTCTGTTGAAGATACTGCAAAAAATCAGATAGGAGATAGTTTTTTACAATCAATTAAAGCAATAGATCAACAGCAAACAGCTCAAATTATAGTCAATGGAAGCTTAACAGACTCTTTTCAAATTGGAAAAGGTACAAGACAGGGCTGTCCTTTGTCCCCACTATTGTTTATTATAACTTTGGAAGTATTGTTGAATAAAATACAGGGCTTGGATGGTCTAAAAGGAATTAAGATTAGGCAGCAAGAATACAGAGTGTGTGCTTTTGCGGATGATTTGGTTATAATATTGGAACAACCGCAGGAATCCAGTATGGTTTTAATGAATACGATTAATCAATATGGTCAAGTGTCTGGTTTTAAAATAAATTTAGGGAAAACAAAAATATTAGCCATAAATATGAATACTAAACAAAAGGAAGAATTAGGAGGAATGGTAGGATGTGAGGTAATCAAAAAGGTCAAATATCTTGGAGTTAATATTTCAATCTCAAATGGGAAATTATATAAGTATAATTATGAACCACTCTGGCATAGTATACAGATAGAGATGAAAAAATGGGAGAAGTTACACTTATCTTTGCTGGGAAGAATCGCGGCAGTGAAAATGAATATCTTACCAAAAATTTTATTTCTTTTCCAAATGTTACCTACACTCAAAAAAGATGCGAATCTTTTAGAATGGCAGAAGGGTATCAATAAATTTGTATGGGCAGAAAGAAGCCGAGAATAAAGCTGAAAATAATGCAAGATATACGCGAGAGAGGAGGTTTGAAACTACCCAATCTAAAACTATATTATGATGCAGTGGCACTATCTGCAATTAGTGATTGGACTCATTTAACTAACGATAGAATACTGAATATCGAGGGACACGATCTGGTATATGGTTGGCCTGCTTACTTGTTATTCAACAAAAAACTGGACAAAAATTTTAAAAGTCATATTTTAAGAAATGCTTTACTGCGGGTCTGGAAAAAATATCAACATAAACTAAATGACAAGATACCCATGTGGGCAATTCCTAGACATGCAATTGAAAATATGAATATAGCACAAAAACAGGATAGAACTACTTATAGACAGCTTCCCATTTTGGAAAGGGGGGTACTACAACTAAAATCCTTAGAGGTATTAAAAGAGGAGAAGGCAGTTCAAACATGGTTTCAATACGGGCAATTACAGGCCAGGTGGAAAATAGATCAAAAAATTGGTTTTATCCAAGTTGAGGATAATCTATTTAAACAAATAAGAGACCAAAGTTTAATGCATATAAAGAGGATATATAATGTATTAATACAGATGGATTCAGAAACAGAATTAGTTAAAGATTATATGGTAAAGTGGGCTCAAAATATTGAAGAACCAATAATGTTGGATACATGGCAAAGAATTTAGGTAAGAAATGTGAAATTCACACAAGCTCAAAACCTGAGAAAATTTTTTACAAGATGTTTTATAGATGGTATTTAGATCCTAAAAAGTTGGCTTCTATGTATCCGAATTTACAACCCAAATGTTGGAGATGTGGTTCTCTCGATGCTACATATTTTCATAACCTTGCCAAAAGGTTAAGGCATTTTGGATAAAAATATGGTGGATTATGCAAAATATTTTTAAAAGAAGGATAAAGTTTACTCCTCAGTTATTTTTATTAGGTATAAGTACGGACTTTACAGCGGTAGAGATTAACTTGGTTTTGCACTTAATAATGGCAGCAAGACTGTTGGTGGCGCAATACTGGAAGAAGGAAGACTTGCCTACAATTCAAGAATGGACATTGAAAGTTACAAATTTAGCCGAGATGGCTAAAATATCTGCATATCTTAAAGACCACTCAAATGAGAGATATAAACGATACTGGAGAAAATGGATTGATTATATACAAAATAAATATGGGACTAAGAAATTCCAGATAGCCTATGCTTAAGATTAGGAATGATTTAAATTGTTTAAAGCTAGCTTAGCAAGAAGGAGCTAAGCTCAATATAGAGGTGTTATTAATTTTTTATTCTTTTCTTTTCAATATACTTTAGACTGTGTTTGTTAAAAATCTATACCGTGTATGGGTTCTGGGAAGCCGGGGGGGGAGGAGGGGGGTGGGGGAGGGTGGGGGGGAGGGATATATATTAGGTTAGATAAGACATGTTAGATCTCAATGTAATGTGACTTCATGTGTATACTGTTCTTTTTTAATTTTTCTTTAAAAATAGGATAGGCCAAGTATATTGACATGTAGCAGAAATACACCAAGGAGAGGAGGAATGGGAAAGAAGAAAGATGGGTAGAGAGGGTTGGGAGAGAGGGTGGGAGGGAAAGATGAGAAGGAAGGGGGGAGTGGATGTGGACAGAGAAGTGGTAGAGGGGGAGGGGAAGTAGGGTAGAGGGGGATGATGGAGGGAAGATAGAAAGTTGGAGGGTGGTGGAAGAAAGAGGTGTATGGAGAGCGGAAGAGTTATATTGGGTTTCTATTTTCTGGGGCATTGTTGACAAGAGGAATTGATGCAATTATTGTTTAATGCTGTATGGTTTTGGCTATGTACAGTATACATGTGAGTGTATGAAAATAAAAATGAAAATAAATAAAAAAAAGTATGCTCATGGTCTCTAAATGCTGATTAATTAGGATAGAGACATTTGATTAGAAAAAAATAATATTGAACATATGCAGCAGCTAAAGTGTTGTTCCAGAATACAGTAAATACCATACTGAAGACTATGTGAACAAAGAAGAAACTAAAATTCAGGAATTATTTGAACCCAATGTCAAATTTGTGGCAAGGGAGGATTAATATTCCAACAGTTAGTGCTATGAGTCAATGGCAGTGGGGCAAAATTACAAATAATAAGGGATAAATTTGTGATAAAAATTGTCAAAGCCCTCAAAATGCTTTATCTGTGATATAACATTATGGGCAATAGATTTAAGATCAGTCAGGATTTTAGACTAGGAGTGATGAGAATCATGTTGTAGTCCATTAAAGAAAGAAATAACCAGAGCACTGATATACGGTATACCCTTTGGCTAATTCACAATTAAATAAATGCAAGAGCCTTTACACTCTACACAAAAGACCAGGTCTGAAATTCTCAAAGTGCTCCTGAGTTTTTTATAAAGGAAAGTGGACTTTTATTCAGATTTTTTAAAAAATTTGAAGCTTGAAGTTGAATTTTTTTCATTTGAAGCTTTCAGAATAGAAACCAAATTTTATGTTAATTTAGTTATGTTTGGGGGGGGAATATCAGAGCACACCAAGATACATTTCATAATACATAATTCTTGCAGTTTATATCATATACAAACATTTGTACGAGACTGAAAGGTATTGACATTATAAATGAATTAGTAATTTCAGAATACTAGGGAATAAGTCCTGAAATGAATACTATTTCTCTGCTAACTCCAAGAAAAAATGATTAATGTATCCACAATGTAAAAAATATAAAATGTTACAGATAATATCGTAATTGTTAAAACTGCAAAGTAATATGCATGTTTTTCAGGCTAGGATATTTAAATTAAAGTGACTTAACATTTCATAGATTCTGCTCTTAATTATCTGCAACCCCCTTACGCACACAAACTAATGCATTGTGCTTTTTCTACCTCTGATTTTTTTTCTTTTTACTTGTCTCTAAAATGCCTACCCCTGAATCATTATTATATTGGTACTTATTCTATTGATAAATTATTACTCAAAAGCAATCTATATGAGTCCATACATAAGATCAAGTTTCATTCATGCAGTTTGCCAATTACTATAGTCCATTTTTTGTAAGTTAACATAGAAAAATGTACACGTTTTCTCACACAGATATGCTTGATCATTGCATACTAGGAATTTTTTTTTTAAATTTATTAACCACCTAATTTCAATGGATTTTGGGTGACATAAAAAAAATCAAGACAACTAAAAATGTGAAGATGTGAAGAAAGTGATGATATACAAATTATGCATGTTATAATTCCAGAATTACCTTCGTAAAGTAAAGTTAAATTGATATTAGAGTCTAAAATATTAAAGGAAATTAGGATAATCTACCAATAATAAATAACCAATGTAAGCATGGAGGCACAAACTATCTGTGCTGTATTGCATCTTAGGCAGATGTGTTAACCACTAAGCCACAGAGTTCTACTCCTTATCAGCTAAGCCAGGGTGAAAGGTATCTATTTAAAGTTACAACCCAGAAGCCAGACTGCAAATGCACAATTAGCCTCTTTAAACCCCTCCTATCCTTACATGAAACACAAACCCCCAACCAATCAGAACACACCTCCACCCAATCAGGACACACCTCCACCCAATCAGGACACAGCCAAGCTCCCACCCAATCAGTTCAAACCCCCACTGGCAGTTAAAAGGAAGAAACAGCCGAGATCTCACATTGCTCCTGGAAGCACCGAACCTTAAGATGACGAATGAGACTTCGTCAAAACGTCGCCAAGACATCTCCAATTTTACACGGGAGAAAACCCGAATAACTAGAAAGCTACATATAATATTTATTTATTTATTTATTTATTTATTTATTTATTTATTTATTTATTTATTTATTTATTTATTTATCTATCTATCTATCTATCTATCTATCTATCTATCTATCTATCTATCTATCTATCTATCTATCTATTTATTTATTTATTTATTTATTTATTTATTTATTTATTTAGAGTTACAACCCCCGGTATGCCCAAATATGGGAGGAAGATCACTACTTCCATTCTCTGTCCTTCGGCTCGTCACAAGAGACCATCCAGACAGAAACCCAATATTTTTACTGTTGCCTTTTTGTAACATTTTGTGTTGTATTTGTGCTGATAAATAAATAAAGGGAGACTAGTATAGATCTATTTCAAGCTATTTAGCTCTCATCAGCTAGCCATATACAAATATACATATACAACAAATATACAAATATACATATACAGCTAAATATACAAATATACATATACAAATATACATATACAGCTAGCCTAATTCTTACTAAAAGAGAAGAAGTGATAAGTGACATATATTGAAATATAATGGAAACACCAGCAAGAGAATATAATCCAACCAGTGTCTTAAACTTTAAAAGAGCTAGTTTTAATAATGTCAGAGACACCCTAAGAAAAATTCCTTAGAAGAAAATCCTAAAGGGGACAAAACAATTAAAGAAGTGTGAGAAACTCTGAAAAATATGATTATAAAAGCGCAGTCCAACACAATACTACTGAAAAATAAAAACAAGAAATCCAAGAAGAAACCAGCATAGTTGCACAAAGATCTCTGTACTAAACCAAAGGACAAAAGGATAAGTTAAAAAATGGCAAGGAAATAACAGGCAGTAGAGAGAAAACATTAACTCATTCTTTGCATCAGTTTTCACACAAAAAGAAACTTTAGCCCAACCTATCAAAAATATAACTGTAAAAGACAGATTAGAATTAATAATTAAAATAAGCAAAAAAATTGGTAAGACAACATTTTCTCAGAAGCATTGTACCATGTCTTTCAAAAATCTTGGAGTACTGGAGAACGATCAGAGAATTCAAAAAGAGCTGATTTGGTTCCCATCTTCAACAAAAAGTGGGGGGAAAGACCCAGGAAACTATAGGTCAATCAGCCTAAGCATACAAAAGCATATCTATGAACATCTAGAAACAAATAAAGTAATAACTGATAGACAGCACATGTTTTTTTAAACCAATCTTATTTCATTCTTTGACAAAATGACTAAATTAGTTGACCAGTAAAATGCCATGGACATAGTATACTTAGACTTCAACAAGGCATTTGACAAAGTAGACCACCATCTACTTCTTGGTAAACTAGAAAAATGTGGGATAGACAGCATCACCATTAGATGGATTTGTAACTGGCTAACAAATCATACTCAACAAGTAGTGCATAATGGTACTAAATCAACATGAAGGAAAGTAAGCAGTGGGGAACTAGGAGGTTCCATGTTAAGCCCAGTACTTTTCAATGTCTTCATAAATGACTTAGGTGAGGGAATAGAAGTGGAAATTTGCATATGCCACCAAGCTGGCAGGAATAGCCAACATCCCAGAAGACAATGACAGAGTTGAACAAAGGGCCCTATCCAACAACATAAAATTTAATATGGAGAAAAGGGAGGTTTTAAACCTAGAATGTAACAACCAAAACAACCTGGTTCAAAAACAGTAACTGTGAGAGGGGTCCTAGTGGACAATCACTTAAATATGAGCTAGCAGTGTGCAGCAGCAGCCAAAGAAGCTAATACAATCTATGGTTGTATTAGAATACAGAGGCATAGAATAAAAATAACATGAAGTATTGTTAGTACTGCTTTATAAATCCTTAGTAAGACCATACCTCAAATACTGCATCCAGTTTTGGTCACTACATTATTAAAAAGATGTTGAGACTTTGGGAATAAATGCAAGATGATTAAAGGCCTGGAGAAAAAAAAAAACATATGAAGAACGGTTGCAGGAATTGGGTAGTGAATTGTCTAGAGAAAAGAAGGACTATGGGTGACATGATAGCAGTATTCCAGTATTTGAGGGGCTGCCACAAAGAAGAATGGGTCAACTTATTTTCCAAAGCACCAGAAAGCAAGACAAGAAACAATGGAGAGAAACTAATCAAGAAGAGAAGCAACGTGGAATTAAGGAGAAACTTTCTAACAATGAGGTTCATTCCAACTCTGTTATTCTGTTATTCTGAAATGGTGTAGAGTCTCTGCTTGAGCAGGGGTCTGGACTAGAAGACCTCCAAGGTCCCTTCCTGCTATATTCTGATAGGTTAACATAAACAGGATTTTCCGACTAGCAGAAATATATTTGTTCACCCAGACCTTCTTGGGGAAGTGCAGGTGGAATTTGAACAGGTAGCCCAATCACCCTTTCTGCCATCATTCTAGGACTGAAAATAGTTTGTGTCTTCTCATGACGGTGTTCACTGATGGTGAATTAGATGTGTTAAGACACATTTTATTGGACTTTTCCATCTTTGATCAGAATTTTCTACTCTGAAGGTAAGAATGCTTGAAAGAACAAAAACTAGGAGTTCACTTGGGGAATCTATATGGGAGTTATGGAAATACAAAATATAATCTTCTATGAAAGCCCAATGGAAATAACTCTATCCTTCATTATAGAATTCATTAGAATTAAAACACAAGAAGCTAGAAATGCTATAGTGTGCTAAACAGAGAATTATACAATAAAATACAAGATATTTAAATACTTATTTTGGCCACCTTGGTTATTGTCAACTAAATAATTGTAAAGACATCATACTACTGTTGAAAATTTCACCTAAATTCTTCTCTCTTTTGAAATAAATTTCAGAAGCATTTATTACCTTTCATTAAACTCAGAGCTGGTAGAAAAAATGTAGGACAATTTTCTGCATGGAAGTACTTCTATCAGCATAACTGGGTCAGTTTCAAATCCCATGATCCCTGGATTAACTTGTTTTAGCTGTTTTGCATTCTCTTATTTCAGTCCTCCCACTATTAGTATTGTGAAATGGCATCACCATTTATCATAGGTTCTTATTTCAGTTAAGAGGAAGACCTGTAACTGTAAGTCTTTGTTATAAAGGTGACCTAGAAACACTTGAGAGATTTAAACACTTACATCTACCAATAGGTTTGGTTGCAGTATTGATTTATACTTCAAGTTTGTGGAGAAGCTTCATAAAGTAGTAAAGATAATGCTTGTGCCTTCCTGTCACCCTGGCCATCTTTGCTTCTCTTCAAGCTTGTTGCCAATGTCCATGGAAATAGAGGGGGAAGCAATGGGAAGGGAAGCATGCAGGAGGACTGAGAATGGAGTTTCTGAGAAGCGAAAGGGAGACTTGGACTCAGAGATGCCCGCTTGAGTTGTTTACTAAGGCCTGGGAAAGGCATGCATGAAGGAGGACTGGTGCACCTGGACTGCAGACATTCCCAAATATCTTCCTGGGTGATTATTAGACTCTGGTTGCCTGGCTACTGAGAGTGGGTGGCTCTGGGGATATTTTCAATTTGTCTTTTTGTGCATGTTTGCTTCAGACCTTACCTGACTTTTGCTGCAATCAGTTCTTTCTTAGTAAAAGTACCATTTCTCTGAATCTATGGACTCAAGGGTAATCTTTTCTATGGATTGATTGGAGGCAGCTCTGACATTAGCCAAGGTTTGCTTCAACAGTCAACCTGGAAACTGCAGTCTACTGTGGGGACTGAACATCTAAATGTCCAGCTCGAATAAGATGTGTGACCATGGTTATCAAAGGTGCAGCCACAGAATGGATAGTCTCCCTCCATAACAATGATGCCCTTGAGCTGTGGAACTATGACCACTTAATGACAGTCCTTCATCAATGATTCAAGGACCTACTGGTAGAGCACAGATGAAGACCATCACCCAAGGTCGATGGTCAGTGACTTCTTGCATGCAGGAGTTGCTAGATTTGGCATGCCAACTAGTCACATGGCCTGAAGATATCATGATCAATTGCTTCAAAGATGGCTTCAATGGTGATGTCTACTACACCTGCATCTCACATAGGGCCCCATGCATCCTACAAGACTGTTTTGGGCTGGGGGATGAAGAAGAAATTGACCTAGCCCAAGACTGACACCGTGGGGGCTGCGGGTGACACAAATCTTCCACCCCTAAGTATAAAGAAAACCCAAAGTCAGCAAAGAGTGAATTTGGGTCCAGACTGCAATCCATGGTGTGCTTCAAGTGTGGGAAGGAGGGGCAACAAGCTGCAGAATGCTGATCCACTAAGCCCAACCTCAAAGTGGCAGTGACCCCAGGAAAGAAGGCACAGATGCCAGTTCCAAGACCCCATGATGGCACTGAAAGAGGTGGACTTCCTTTAGTTCCCTCCTCCTGATTATGAGGGCTTGGGAGCTCTGACCAGTCTGGGTGACAGTGAAACCAATTACAATGATGACTCTCTGGTAAGATAGACACATAATATTTTTAACCATTTCTATGGAACTAGTGGGGCCCTCATTGGGACCCAAGGCAGGATATTGGCTCTATTGGACTTGGGCTGCATCAGGTGTGTGGTTAGCCCTGAGGTGGTGATAAAGTTGGGACTGAGACTCAAGCAGCTGAAGGTGCCAATATATTTTTGCCAACTGGATGGGACAATAACTGGAGGGGAGGCTGGGATAACTCATTTTATAACTGAGCCAGTGGAAATGAGAATGGGAAAGCACAAAGAGACTCTGAGTTTTATAATGGCATCGAGGATGGAGAGATGCCTTCTGCTTTAACTTTGTTGGCTCTAGAAATGGAACCCTTATGTGAACTGGAGGAAAGGGCTCTTAAAGATTGGACACAAGGCAGCCAAAAAAGGGGAAGAGATCTCAATGCCCATAAGCAAGAAAAACAAAGAACTGAGGGAGTTAGGGGCAGCCACACAGGAGTTCCCAAAAACCAAGGCCAAAATCCCCAAATAATACTGAGATCTACAGGAAGTGTTCAGTGAGGGGCTCCAATGCACTCCTGCCTCATCAACCCACTGGCTATAGTATTGAAATCTGTCCTGGGGCTAACCTCCCAAAACATAAGCTGTACTTGATGACTCTGCAGGAGCTAGAATAGTTTCATGATTTCATAGATAAAAACTTAAAAGATGGATTCACTCAGCAGGCTAGATCGCAAGTAGTAGCCCCAGTATTGTTCCAGGAGAAGGAGGATGGAATTTTTCATCTGTATGTTGATTATAGAAGGTTAAATGCAGTGTTCATTAATATATATATTAATATATATACTCATTGCCCTTGACGAAAGACATGCTTGTGCATCTAGAAAAAGGCAAAATCTTCACTAAATTAGATTTGCAGGAGACTTATTACCAAGTTTGGATCAAGGAGGGTGACAAATGAAAAACTGCATTCAACTGCCCTCTGGAATATTTTTAGTTTCTATTGCTTCCCTTTGATTTGCAAGGGGTCCAAGCAGTTTTCATGCAACTGATCAATGAGGTGTTGCATGACTACTTGTACAAGGTGGTGTTGGTGTATTTGGATGACATTTTAATATATACTGAGACTAGGAAAGAGCATGTGAAATAGGTGCAGGTGGTCTTAAAGTCAGCAGCCAAATTGTACACCAAGCTCTCTAAATGTGAATTTCACCAAGTTAAGATTCACTACCTGAGTTACTGTATATCTCATGAAGGAGTAAAAATGGACACAGAAAAAGTGTAGGCAATGTTAGAGTGGGCTCCTCCCCCTGCTAGGAAGCAATTGCAAAGTTTATAGGCTTTGCCATTTCTACTGGCAATTCATCCCTTCATTTGCAAAACTTGCATTACCAATCGCCAACCTTTTAAAAACTAAGGGTGGGGGTAAGCCTAAACCAAGTCAGCCTCTTAAGTGGACTATGAAATGTGAAGTGACATTTGAAAAACTCAAATGGCTGTTTGAGGTGGATCCCATGCTAAAACACCCTGACCCAACTTCTCATTTTGTAATTCAGGCCAATGTGAGTGATGTAGCCATGGAGGCTGTACTCTTACAAGAGAGTGACCAGTTATAGTCCTGTATGTATACCTCTAAAAACCTTATTGAAACTGAACAGAGGTGCCATTATGGAAGAAGGAAGTGTGATAGGCCCTGCTTTCTGGGCAGCATTTCCTAGAGAGAGAAAAAACACCATTTCAGGTGTAGATTGATCATAAAAAGCTGGAGGCTCTCAAAACCCCATGCAACTTATTCCCTAATAATTATTTGGGGCTCAATACTTTAATTGGTTCAATTTCACCATGTGCTATTTTTCAGGTGGGTAGGAAAAATTATGGCAGAAACTTTGTCCAGATTGTTTCAATACTTTAATTTAATTTAATGCTTTAATACAAAAGTATTAAAGTTGAAGTGGTCTGACTGGTCATTCCCTCTATTCAGTTAACTGCCCCAGTGACCACTAGATTTCAGAGTAAAAAATAGTCTGAGATCTCAAATGAACTGTGTGAAAAGTTTAAAGAAGCACTAAAACTTGACAAATAGCTTACTGCTCATAAGAATGACTGCACCATGTGTGATGGACTTCCTTGAGTAGGGATGTGCCCTCAGGACCACTGTTTTAAAGGATGCTCATGACTCCAAATCGGCAGGACATTTTGGATTTATAAAAATCCTGCACTTGATCAAATGGCAGTTTTGGTGGCATTCTATGTAAAAAGGACATTGAAAGTTATGTGGCTGATATAGAAGGCGGGGCTTAGCAGTGAGAAGATGGAGTTTCAGGCTATTCCTGAAATTCCTCTATTCTGAAGGATTTTTGGACGGGTCGTTGGACCCTAGCTGTCCCGTAGAAGACAGTGAAAGGTGAGGGGAGATCCAGTGACCTCAGAGACGATCGCAAAGTCTCTGGGGGGCGTGGAATTAACCCCTCCTGCCAATTCCTTTTTGGATTAGCTGTATGCTAACCGAAACTGCAGGTTGCCCCTAAGAATGGTCTGAGTGGATTCACCTGGTAAGCTGATTTTATTACTCAAAGAGAGACGGTCCGCACTAAAATCTAAGCTAATTGAAACCAAAGAACAGAAGAATCCAGCGGCGAATCGGCTTTTTTTTAATGGATTTATGGCTGGTGGTTACCTTATTTCTTAAATGTTTTGAATGCTGTTTACGTGGATAAAGAAAAGTTTACTTTATTTTAACACCCCCCCCGGGCTTCCCTTAAGTGGGCTGTAAACCAATTTACTATAATTTGGCTTCTTATAACTTGACACTTTTATTGCTTGGCTGTGTTGGTCTAAGATCAGATAAGATTGCATAGCTCTCAGCGTGTCTTCACTTGCGAATATCTTCTGCGTCACATCATGGCCTCTGTACTTGCTTCAAGTGATTCATTTCAAAAGATTTTTTCCGTTTTTCAAAGGTTGTTTGATACGTATGAAAAATTTGAAAAAGAATCTGAAAAAAAAATAGACTATTTGTTGTTTTTAACACTAAAATATGAAGGAGAGTCAGAATGAATGTTTGAATGCTCCTGAAATTCAAATGAAGAATGCTAGAAAGGAAATCTTCCAACTTGCTGACAAGCCGGGCGTCTGGTTCACTTCAGAGGCAGAAAGAGGAGGGGGAGCCATACAGAAAATTTATTTCAAAAGACAGAGCGTAGAAGGAATGAGAAACATTAAAGAATCTGTACTTTATGAAACATTATCTGCAGAATTTTTAACACCACCCTTGAAAATTCAGGACAAATTGAATGGAATAAACCAAGGACAACATTATTACATCAGAGGCATCTTAAGCAAAAAGGTGCGAAGATATTTCTGTTTGGACTTGCCTATAAAAACGTTTGGGGAACTTGTTTTAAGAATGGTAAGAGGACTTTGCTATTGGAGAGACATAGGCTGATAGATTGAAGAATACAATTGAAAATTAGCTAAATCTAATTACTCTTATTTGTAATAGATATAGCTGAATAATAATTGATATTGATAGTAATGTATATAATGTGGAGTTGATATGATAAATAATAATTGGATATGAGAAAGGAAGGTTGGAAATATTTTTGGATTATATATAAAGGGTTTTAATTACAATAATTATTACTATTATAAAATAAAATATATACAGTTAAATGTTAACTAATATGGGGAAAATGTTATGATATATGATATAACTATATAAAGAAGGGAGAATGATAATAAATTATACTGTATGGAAGATGGAATCTCTGTTATTAAATATTATGGATGTTCAGCTAAAATAGGATATGAGGATTTGATGTTAATAGAGGATTCTACAAACAAGTAATGAAATGTCAGCATGTGGCTATGGATTAATTCTTTGGCATAGTTAAGGATGAAGGATGTTTAAACAACTATAGTCAACTAAAAGTGGAGGTATAATGATGTTAATATGGTAAACATTTGAGTTAAGATATTTGAATTAATATGAAATAATGGAAGAGATGCACCAAAACATGTTGTAACCAGCTGATATACTTTTTTTTTGATAATATATACCTGTGTTCGTTTTTTTTCCTCTTTTTTTTTGTTTTTTGTTTTTTATTCCCTGCCTTGTCTTTTGTTCTTTTTGTCTTTTTTGCTCTTTGTGTGTGTGTGTGTGTGTGTGTGTGTGTGTGTGTGTGTTTGATATTTTCTTTTCCCACTGGTGTGGGTATGTATTGTTTAAGAATATTATTATTATTAATATCTTTAAATAGTAATTACAGTCAAATGAAAATGGATATATGATGATGGTGATATGTATGAATATCTAAGTTAAAATGCTTGAGTTATGTTTGTTGACTGTGGAGGAGATGTACCAAAGTTTATTTGTGACCGACTGATACACTTTTTATAGCATGTAAAGAAAGATGTTGTACCTGTTTCAAATTAAAAATTAAAAATTTTTAATAAAAAAAAAAGAAAGTTATGTGGCTGGCTGCCCAGTCTGTGCAGCATCCAAAGAACACCTGGGATGCAAATGGGATTTTTGTAGACTGTGGCCAGCCCTCAGGCACCATGGAAGGAAATATCAATGAACTTTATAGTGGAACTATCTGAGAGTGGGGGGAATACTGTTATTTGGATTGCTACTGATTTTTTCCCCCAAAAAAGTATGCATTTTATCCCTTCCCCCAAAACCCCTTCCCCAAAATTGTTAGGCAAACTTTTTGTGCAACATGTATATAGATTATAAGATTACATGTTACCTGAACACATAATCTCCAATAGGGGAATGCAATTCACATCACAGTTTTGGCAGGAACTTCTGAAGCTGTTGGGAACCTCCCAGGGCTTAAGCTTCTCAGTCATCCTCAAACTAATAGGACGTGTGAGAGAACTAATTCAGTCCTAGGTTTAGGTTTAGGTTTTATTCAACTTGTATACCGCCCTATTCCCGAGGGACTCAGGGCGGCTAACAAAACCGAAGGGAAGGGGGGGGGAATACAAAAGGAAAGGCAACAAAAACACACAACAATACAAAACCAATTAAAAAAAATCTCAACAAGCACACCAGTTCGAGTGGGGATGGAACTCAGCAGCCCCAGGCCTGCTGGAACAGCCAGGTCTTAACGGCTTTATGGTTTATAGTTCCTAGAACTATACTTCAGTTGCTACATTAATTACCAATAAGACAACCTCCTACGATTTGCATACAATCATTCAGTGCATAGTAGCACAGGGTTTACCTCATTTTAGGTGCCCTCTGGTCAGTATTTTGTAGTTATTGCAGAGCTGCCTCAAGAGAAAACTCAAAAACCCTTCTTGGCAGAGTGGATAGAGCAACTTCAAAACACTTGGTTGATAGCCCGTGAGGTGCAGGAGGAAGACGTGATACATACAAGAAACAAGCTGACAAAAAATGTGTAAAAGCAAAAGATTTTAAAGTGGGTGATATAGTTTACCTTTCCACAAACTATCTACGGTCCACCCAACAGTCTAAAAAGCTAGGTTTTAAATAAGTAGTACCATTTCCCATCGTTATAATAATTAATTCAGTTACAGTGCAATTGAAATTGCTTAAGAATCTTAAACATGTTTCATTGCAGTTTTTGAAACCTGAAACTGTTCTCCTGTTCACCCTATACCTGATGTCCCACCAGTGCCCATCTTAATTGATGGAGAGCAACATTTTGAAATTAATGAGATTCTAGATTCCAGGAAACATAAAGGGAAAGTCTAATACTTAGTTGCATGGAAGCATTTCCGTCCTTTGCAATCCAAGAAGGTAGATGATAAACATGTCCATGCACCCAAGCTCCTCCAAACCTTTCATAGGAAAAACCCTGACAAACCCCAGATGGATTAGTTGTTTCTATATTGCTTTACCTATGTGTATGTTATTGTCTTGATTTAGGGCTAATGCCTCTGTTATTGGGGAGGGGATGCCAGTCTGGCTATCTTCACTTCCTTTCAAGCCTGCTGCCAGCTGCCAAGGAAATGGAGGAGGAAGCAATGGGTATTTGGGAAGGGAAGCATGCAGAACTGAGACTGGAGTTTCTGAGAAGTGATGGGGAGATCTTGACTCAGAGAGGCCAGCTTGGGTTATTTACTATCTTCAAAGCCAACCGTCCTAGGAAAGGCATGCATGAAGGAGGACCAGTGCACCTGGACCAGAGACATTCCCAAAATATCTTCCTGGCTAATGATTAGATTCTGATTGCCTGGCTACTGAGAGTGGATGGGCTCTGGGGTTATTTTCAATTGTTTTTTGTGTGTGTGTGCATTTGCTTCAGACCTTGCCTGGCTTTTGCTGCAACCAATTTTTTCCTAGTAAAAGTACCTTTTCTCTGGATCTATGGAGTCAAGGGTTTTCTTTCCTAGCAATTGATTGGAGGCAGCCCTGACACTTCCTGTGATTCACCTGAGATAAATGTCCAAACACAGTCAGGAAACTATTGTTTAAAGGAAGAAAATTGCTCTTATTATTCCAATAAAGATTAGAACAAGTGATCTCTTGACAAAAATAAATCCCTCTTGTTACATTTTAAACTATTGTCAGCTTGTCTCCTGTTGTCAGTTCAAGGACTCTGTTTTCAAGTGCTAACTATGGAATTTTGTTTCACTGAGCTTTGGAAGTTGCTACTATATTGTTCTTATTATTAGAAGGAAATTTATTTCTAATTCTAATCTTCCTTTTATTATTACCTAGGTTTTGATAAGAAAGAGTTAGATTTTCCTTATCTTACTTCCTGACTTTTTGGTAATCAAATGTAATATAGAAAAAATAGATTTTGCCCTGTTGTACCATAGTATCCAAAAGTAACCTTAGTTTATTCCCTGAAGAAACTGTAAAAGATGAACAATACAGAAATCTTATTTACTGCAGAGACAACAATCAGAAATGGTCAATCTATATGAAAAATCTGCCTTCCAAAGAAATCAATGATATTACAAAATGATGCTGTGATAGAACTCAGAAATGAAAAAGCGCACTGTTGGTAGACATTTTCAAATAAAAACAGAACAAAACTTACCTGCAACATGTATAACATTGTTGTACTTAATGCTTCCTATGGGAATAAATTTAAACTATACTGAACGGTCCATTTTCTATATTAGTTGATGCTTAATATTCAGAAACTGTTTCCAAAAAAGCTTAAACATTAAAATATATTGCCTTATTAAAAAAATAGTAGAAAAAGTGATAGCTCTGGTTTGCTCTTACTATAAAAGTTTTCCCAAGTATGGTGTATTGTTTACTTGTCATAAAAATGAATGGCATGCAGAAGGAGAATTTTTGTGCACAGAGCATTGATAAGAATAGCAATCTAAGCATGTCTTATAGAATAAGTGACCTGTTTGTTCTGGTTAAAAAGCAGCTTTGTTCTATCTTTCCTTTGTTCAAGAAATGTTGATAAATCTTCATCATAACAATCATTGCTCTAAATTAAATCTAGGAAAACGGATGCATGAGTAAAAATTAAATTTAAATAGCACTTTTTCTATGAGCTGATCATTAGTTGTGGTCTTGGAGACAAATTATGACTTCAAGAAGTAAGGGAGAATGTTATATGTCTTTGCTGAAAGTTGATAGATTTGATGGGATAAAAATGCACTTCACCTTAGTAATATATTCAACATATAAAATTGTATATTAACAGAGTCTGTTGTGTGATGGATGAAACTTAAAATTCTCCTGTCATACAAAATTACAAACAAAAAAAATATAGGCAATCACATTGGGATAATTTGTTTTAAATAAACCCTAAATGAATGTGTTTATATATTAAACAATAACATCCAATAATCCGTATGAATAATATTGTCTCATCAGCATATGTCCATGGATCACATAGTTACAATATAAGCTAAATATAGCAAATATTTGCTCAGAACATGAGTTACTGCAAGAACATGTGGGCATTATCTTGACATCCTTCAATGTTAGATTTTGGGGTTGCAAATAAATATAATTCTTATAGATCCTTAACTCTAAATCAAAATAGTCCAAATGAAAGAGGACAAAAAATTAACAAAGTTTCAATAATGAATGCTCATGATTTTAAGTTCTATTGGAGGTACAAGACAGAAAGCAAAAGCAAAGAGAAGAAAGAGCCCCAAATCCCATAAAGATGGAGGCCTTTTAACTGACATAAAAGTCCTAACAAAAACAAGGTTATCAGGTTGAGCCAAACGGAATCACCAGGAGTCTAAGGCTCTATTGTTCCATAAGGAGTTGCCTAAAGTTGAGACAAGCATAATCATGCTTATTGGAAAAATGGTCAGTGTGGAAAGTAGGAGTTTACAGATATGGTAATTCACCACATCATTACTGACTTCATGCTTACCTTAAATAGAAATGCATGTAATGGCAAATTCAAATCAGAGGTTTTTTTCAGTAGAGCTTCTCATCTTTTTCAATTGTTCTCCTATGCTTCTAAAATATAATGTTTAGTACAAATAGATGTGACTTTGTTCTTAGGGAAAGTTAAGTCGTCTTCTCAGGGCACTCTGTAGGACAGCAAATCAGCTTCTGTCTTAAGGATTGCCCTGTTCAATTATGAAAATAACCTTTTTTTTACACATGGCATGGGGTATGTGTAAAAGAGTTACTGTAAGTGAATGAAATATACAAGTGAATGAAAGAAGAATGCAGGCATAAGAATATTATGTAAGCTAATGATACTAGAAATGCTCTGAATGGAAGAATGATTGAAGTGTTCCCTAACATCGATTGCACTAGCTTCTGAATTTCTTTATATGGGAAATATCATTTTACATTTCATAGAATGGAACTGAAGTTCTGCTTGCAAGTGAAACAACTGATTTATGACTGTTTATGATTAGGTTGCCAAGGAAAAGATCCTAGCCAAATTCTTCTGAATTCAGAAGGGGAGAGCAAAATGGAAATATTTCCCTTAAAGATGGCATTGCTGGGCTTTGAACCAAAGGTGCTAAAGATGCTTTCTGATAAGAGTCTGCATTGTTTCTTTCTCCCTCTTAAGACATTTTGTCATTATGATGTGACATAATTCCCAGAGAAAAGTTGCTTTTCTTAGAAATGTTTAATAGCCATGTATCAAACGATTAAGAAAGTATATAGAAGAAAACGGTAACCAATTCAAGAACTTAATGTAATTTATATAATAAATTGTCTATGGAGACAGCGTTTGGTGACATATACAGTCACCATTGATGTACAGTTACTATTGATATTGGTGATGTATGCTATATATACATGCACACATGTATATACACACACTCTCATATACTGTATGTATGAAATAATTTCTAGACATATGGTATTTGATTCAAAAAACACTACTTTCCCAAGCCTAATCATGAAATGAAACATTAAACAATTTTCCACTTTGCATTCTTGGATCTGATGTAGCATAAGGAGTTGCAATAGAAAATTTGCAAGGCCCATATGTTCATATGGAAAATATTTTCAGGTATGAAGAAAGATATGCCATGAAGCCTGATAATTTAGCTTAACATGGATATGGTTTATAATACCATGAAATCATAATTTGCAAACAACCAAAATGACTGTGACAACACAAATGCCATTATTATTTTTTAATTAGATATAGTTATTTCATGCATCTGCTCCTCCTGCTTTGTCAATAACCTGCTTAAACAGATTTATGTTTAGCATTTATTTTAATAAAAGCAATTAAACAATTCAGCTAATCCTGAAAATTTGCCTTCTATTTCCAATATGAGAAGAAGTTTTAAAGTAGATAAGGATTTTGTTTAAAGTGGGAGAAATGGTTGTAAAGGTTACCCATTAAATTTGAAAACAAAACAATATTTACAGAAATATCTAAGAAAAATATTTAAAAATATTAGTTTTTTCCCCACTAATTTTATTATAGCAAATTCTCTGTACTTTCTTATTAGGCATTGATACATGTTGACAGCTGGAACTTTAAATCAGAAGTAGCAACTTGATTTTCATTTTTAATAGCTTTTTTTCTTCTTTAATGACTTTCAATGTTTGTCTGTGGAAGAAGAGGTGTCAAAAAAGTTCAGATAGCACTCATGGCAGCATGACAAAGCTGTGCTTTGTGTTGTCATAACTTTGAGGTTTTAACCCAGGCCTGTCAAACTGGTGGCCCACAGGCTGGATGTGTCTTGTGCAGGCCACGCCCATCTCAGCTCCACAAAGGCAAAAAATGTCATGATACATCACAATATGTCATGTGACGCGATCGAGTTTGGCACCCATATTTTAACCCATCTCCATTTATATCACTGCACATGATGCTACCAAAATTGGTGACATATTAGCTAATTCAGTGCCATCAAGTTGGGTTTGGCAATTGCATAGTCACTTTCAATTCTGTCTCTGGGATCAACCTGTGCTTCTCTCAAGGACAACATGATTATTTTTTTTCATCCTATCCATTTACCTTATCTATTGTTTTCCATATTCCCATCAACCTCATCAGAATGCACATGCGCGAGTTCCGGATGGCCGCCGGCGTTCTTAGCTCCAGCTGGCAGGCAGAACGAAACCACCGGAAAATACTATTTACCTAGCGATTACATTGGCACCGACCCCCAGCAGCAGGAGGACGATGTTACAGGGAATCCAGCCTGACGATTGGCTTGAGTGGGGGTGCGTTTGGCTGGTTTCTAGCTCGTGTGATCGCAGCCGTCTTGGAGACCTCCGGGGGCAAAGATGGAGACGGCGTGCTGACGCCGCCACTCCGGATAGCTTCTTGCAGCGGCGGCGTTCTTTGTCTGTGTCTTGGAGTCCTCAGAGACCTTGGGGACCTGGGAGGCCTGAAAGATCTGGCTTCTTTGGAGAACATAAGAGTCTTTTTGGTCTGGTTTGTCAGCGGGGACCTGGTGAGGGGGTGGTCAGCCCGGGTGGTGCCTAGGGTGATCGAGCGACTAGCTTGCAGCCGCCATTATGGCCCTCCTGAACTCTTCCCCCCTCAGTGCTTTTCGAACTGCAACGGCCGTTTTTCCACCTTACTGGGTTTGTGAGAGCCTTTGGACTTGCGGAATTAGATCAGCTGGTCCTCCACTTTTAAGGAGGGGGATTATGGGGGGGTGCCAGACAGAAGTGGGCAACTGTTATTACTTGTTATCTCTGCTGCCCCTTTGGGCGCCCCCACCCCCATCTGACCGGACTTTCCGCTGCGGCAAGGCCCCCCCAGGTTTGCCCTTTCTTGTGGCTGGGGGGGGGGGCTTCTCTTTTTACCACCTTTATTATCTATGCTAGCTGGCTCCCCCAGTTCATCTTTATGGACCTGGCCCATTGGACTCTCAGTTTTATATCTCTGTTCCCGGACTACGACCATTATTACGACCATTACCGTCCATTACCATCTCAGGAACTCTATCTTAGCCACCTGGACTATTACTTCTCTTACATTATACTATCAGAGAAAGAGGATACCTTATCTCCCTTGTACCTCGTCGGCTTTGACCGGCCTACTGTGCTTTCGTTCTATGAACGTACGTTTTTTATGTACGGATTTACTCGCCCAACTTCAACATCTTTTTAATATCTGCGCAATTTCCCTTGTATGTAGCGTGTATGTGTGTGTTTGTGAGTGAATGATCCCACCTTTTTAACTTAGTGTAATCCCTTTTTTTCTTATTATATTGTTGTATTTTTAAATTTCTTGTGGGGGTTTGAGTGAGTGAGCACTTGGGTGTGTATGTGAGGATTGGGAGTGAAACCGGGTTCCCCCACACTGAGTGCTCTGCAGAAGTGTTGGGGGGATCTGGGCCTACTCCCAATCCCAGGATGATTGATTCAAAGGGCCTGCCGGGGAACGCGGGGGCTATGGGGGTGGGTGGAGGGACCACAGACACGGGAGTGGGCTGGAACATTATGGTCTTAACAGGGAGGGGCAGATATGGTGGGGACTTCAGGGCTAGCCATTACCGGGGAAGGAGGGTTCGCTACGTCACAGAGATCCCTCCTTCTGGCCCTATTAGTCCCACTCCAAGGCCAGATGGCGTGAGTAATCAGGACCCTGGTCTCAGGCTGCTGTCGCTAAATGCCAGGTCTGTAGTTCACAAGGCTCCCCTCATCCGGGACCTAATTTTAGATGAGAGGGCAGACCTGGCATATATTACTGAAATCTGGCTGAGCCCGGAGGGAGGAGTCCCCCTCATTGAGATGTGCCCAGAGGGTTTTCAGGTGCTTCATCAGCCATGACCCCAGGAAAGGGGTGGGGGTGTGGCTATTGTTATCCGAGAGTCTCTAGCTCCTTATAGGATCCCTGCTCCAGAGCTTGTTGGGTGTGAGTCCTTGCTGGTGAAGTTGGAACTTGAGGGTCAAGTGGGCTTGCTGTTAATGTACCTGCCTCCCAACAGCATTGCAGCAGCCCTCCCCTCGCTCCTCGAGTCAGTAGCCGAGCTGGCAATTGAGTTCCCCAGGCTTATGGTGCTGGGGGACTTCAATTTGCCTTCGCTCGGCGAGCACTCTGATGGAGCGCAGGAGTTCATGGCTTCCATGACAGCCATGGGCTTGGCCCAAGTAATCCAGGGCCCGACTCACTCGGCGGGTCACACGCTCGATCTCGTATTCCTCTCAGAGCAGTGGAGTTGTGATCTTGGTTTGAGTGGTAGTGAGATCTTGCCCCTGTCATGGTCGGACCACTACCTACTGAGGCTTGACTTTCGGAGGCCAATCCCCCACTGTAGGGAGGAGGAACCGATTAGGTGGTTCCACCCCAGGTGTCTTATGGACCCTTTGGGCTTTCAGACGGCGCTTGGCATTGTTCCTGATACCCTCGCTCACAGTCCGGCGGAGACCCTGGTTGCTGCTTGGAACTCATCAGCGTCAGAGGCTCTCAACTGGATTGCACCTTTACGGCCGATCCGAAGCAGTGGATCCAGGAGGGCTCCATGGTTTACTGAGAAACTCCGGGAGATGAAGCGCCAAAAGAGGAGATCTGGAGATCCAGTAAGTCCGAGTCAGACCAAGCACTATTAAAATCCTGCATCAGAGTCTACCTCTGGCAGTGGTTCTCCTCCTACCTCTCGGACAGGTCGCAATCGGTGTTGGTGGGGGGGCAGAGATCGTCCCCGAGGCCCCTAACTTATGGGGTGCCGCAGGGCTCGGTCTTATCCCCCCTACTATTCAACATATACATGAAACCGCTGGGTGAGATCATTCGGAGGCACGGGATAAAATACCATCAATACGCGGACGATACACAGTTGTATCTGTCCGCCCCGTGCCAACTCAATGAAGCGGTGGATGTGATGAACCGGGGTCTTGAGGTCGTTAAGGACGGGATGAGAGCGAACAAACTGGTACTCAACCCGGACAAGACCGAGTGGCTGTTGTGCTTCCCTCCCAACAATTTGGCCAACGTTCCATCACTCAGGCTGGGGGGTCAAAATTTATACCCCTCAGACAGGGTCCGCAACTTGGGAGTCCTCCTGGACCCACAGCTGACTTTTGACCACCATTTGTCAGCTGTGACCAGGGGGGCATTTGCCCAGGTTCGCCTGGTACGCCAGTTGCGGCCCTACCTGAATCGGGAGGCCCTCACAACAGTCACTCGAGCCCTTGTGATCTCTAGCAATAGCAATAGCAATAGCAGTAGACTTATATACCGCTTCATAGGGCTTTCAGCCCTCTCTAAGCGGTTTACAGAGAGTCAGCATATTGCCCCCAACAATCTGGGTCCTCATTTTACCCACCTCGGAAGGATGGAAGGCTGAGTCAACCCTGAGCCGGTGGGATTTGAACCGCTGAACTGCTGATCTAGCAGTAGCCTGCAGTGCTGCATTTAACCACTGCGCCACCTTGGCTCTGGTGGAATACTGGAATACTGCAATGTGCTCTACATGGGGCTGCCCTTGAAGAGCATCCGGCGACTTCAGCTAGTCCAGAATGCGGCCGCGCGAGTGATCGTGGGTGCACCACGGTTCGCCCACATAACACCGATCCTCCGTGAGCTGCGCTGGCTACCTGTTGATCTCCGGGTGCGCTTCAAGGTGCTACTCACCATTCATAAAGCCCTCCATGGTAGTGGATCTGACTATCTGAGAGACCGCCTTCTGCCAATTACCTCCCTTCGTCCCATCAGATCGCATAGAGTAGGCCTCCTCCGAATTCCATCCGCCAGTCAGTGCCGACTGGCGACTACGCGGAGGAGAGCCTTCTCAGTTGCAGCTCCGACGCTTTGGAACGATCTCCCCATGGAGATTCGTACCCTCACCACTGTCCAGACCTTCCGCACAGCCCTCAAGATCTGGCTATCCCGTCAGGCCTGGGGATAAGACCCGAACCTCGCCCCACCCGAATGCTGAATGTTTTATCGGTTTATTTTTTTTTATTCACATTTTTTTTCTTTCTTGTGTTTTGTCTTACACTCCCTTCCCATTAATTGTAAGCCGCCCTGAGTCCCCTCAGGGAAAAGGGCGGCCTATAAATGTCAAATAAATGACTAAAAAATGACTAAATGACCTCCGGGCAATTAGGACGTCAAAAAGAACTCACATTGCCACTCTGATAGCTTCCGCTGAGTCACGCCCAGCCGCCTTGTTTAGGATAACTCGTTCCCTCCTGAATAGGAGGGATATGAGCGATCCTTTGCGAGGTAGAGCTGAGGAATATGTCCAATTTCTCGCGGATAAAGTTGCTTGGCTTCGGATGGACCTGGACTCCAATTGCGCAGAGCCAGCCGAGGCACCAGGGGAGAATCTGGAGCGACATCTCTGGATTGATTTCCAACTCGTTACCCCTGAGGAAGTGGACAAGGCCATGGGAGCTGTGAGTGCCTCCACATGTGTGCTGGACCCGTGCCCCTCCTGGCTGGTTGCGAACAGCAGGGAGGTGACACGGGGCTGGATCCAGGCGGTAGTTATCGCCTCCATTCGGGAGGGGTTCTTTTCCCCCGCTTTAAAGGCGGCGGTGGTGAGACCCCTCCTGAAGAAGCCATATTTGGATCCAGCCATCTTAAATAACTATTGTCCAGTCTCCAACCTCCCCTTCGTGGGGAAGGTTGTTGAGAAAGTGGTGGCCTCTCAGCTCCGGCGGTCCTTGGATGAAACCGATTATCTAGATCCCTTTCAGTCTGGATTCAGGCCTGGCTACAGCATGGAAACTGCTTTGGTCGCACTGACCGATGATCTCTGGAGAGCCAGGGACGGGGGTCATGCCTCCGTCCTAGTGCTCCTTGACCTCTCAGTGGCCTTCAATACCATCGACCATGGTATCCTTCTGCGACGACTGCGGGAGGTGGGGGTGGGAGGCACCGTCCTTCGGTGGTTCTCCTCTTACCTCTCAGACAGGTCGCAGTCGGTGTTGGTTGGAGGGCAGAGATCGACCCCTAGGCCCCTAAACTATGGGGTGCCGCAGGGTTCGGTCCTGTCCCCCATCCTGTTTAACATCTACATGAAGCTGCTGGGTGAGATCATTCGATGGCACGGGATAAAATATCATCAGTATGCGGACGATACACAGTTGTATCTGTCCACCCCGTGCCAACTCAGTGAAGCGGTTGACGTGATGTGTCAGTGCCTGGAGGCTGTTAGGGTCTGGATGGGGGTAAACAAGCTTGCGCTCAATCCTGACAAGACTGAGTGGCTTGTGTGTTTCCCTCCCAATAATTGGCTAGGTATTCCATCTCTCAGGCTGGGGGGTCAAACAATAGCAATAGCAGTAGACTTATATACCGCTTCATAGGCCTTTCAGGCCTCTCTAAGCGGTTTACAGAGAGTCAGCATATTGCTGCATTTAACCACTGCGCCACCTTGGCTCAGACAGGGTTCGCAATTTGGGAGTCCTCCTGGATCCACAGCTGACTTTTGAACACCATTTGTCGGCTGTGACCAGGGGGGCATTTGCCCAGGTTTGCCTGGTGCACCAATTGCGTCCCTACCTGAACCGGGAGGCCCTCGTGCCCTTGTGACCTCAAGACTGAATTACTGCAACGTGCTCTACATGGGGCAGCCCTTGAAGAGCATTCGGAGACTTCAGCTTGTCCAGAATGCAGCCGCGTGAGCGATTGTGGGTGCACCTCGGTACACCCACGTTACACCTATCCTCCGCGAGCTGCACTGGCTACCTATTGGTCTTTGGATATGCTTCAAGGTGCTAGTCATCACTTATAAAGCCCTTCATGGTATTGGACCTGGGTACTTGAAAGACCGCCTGCTGTCAATTACCTCCAACAGACCGATTAGATCCCAAAGATTAGGCCTCCTCCGAATTCCATCTACTGTAAGGTGACCAGACGTCCCGCTTTTGGCGGGACACACCCGCCTTCCAACGCATTTTCCTGCGTCCCGCCCGCCTTTTTAAAAGGCACACTTTTTTTGGCGCTCGCAGCTCCCGCCCATCAGCTGCTGGGCTGGCTCATCGTTCTGTTCTATGCTAGCTACCTACAAATTTAAGCCAGCCCAGCCTGCCGCTCATTGATTTAATTGGCCTGGACTCCAGCCAATCAGTGAGCTGGCTAGGATGGAAAACTTTAAGCACGCACGAGGGTGCTTAAAATTTTCCATCCCAGCCAGCTCACTGATTGGCTGGAGTCCGCTTAAGCACGCCGCGCAAGTTGTGACTCTCACGAGTCTCCATTTCATTTCGCCTCCGCTATTTGTTTTTGCTGCACTGCCCTGGTGAGTAACTCCGGTGCCGGTGGGAATCGGGAGGCTTCGCCGCTTCGGGTGGGCGGCGGTGGCCTTTAGCAAGGGAAGGGAAGGCCTTCCCTTGCGAGCTACTCATGAGAGGAACTGGGGGGGGAAACCGGGCAACCTGAGAGAGGGGAAGAAGATCGTCCCTCCCCGCAACTCCCCAGATTTTGGAAGCCGGGTGTGTGTGGAAGGCGGGGTTTTTGAGGAAAGCGCTTGGCCATCCCTGTTAGCCGCAGCCCCAGACGGAGGAGTGAAGCCCGAGCTTTCATTGCCGTTCCTGCCAGTCGCAGCGGGGAAGCCGGCATCGGTGACTCCGAGGTGCGCTAACTGAAATGCGGTCTTCCTTTAGTCTCTGCTTGCAGTCTCTGGGATGATCGTTGGCGGGTGGGGGAAGCGAGGGCGCAGCTGAGCCGGGGAGGCAGAGATGAGAAGTGAGGGCTAAAAATGCAAAGCGCGCCGAAGAGAGCAAGCGAAGGATCCCCAAAGCGAAGGACGGGCGGGTAGCGCTTGACCAGCATGTGAGAAGGCAGGCTGGAAGTGGCCGCGGAAGGGAAAAGAGGCGGCCACGTGTATCGGTTCTCCTTGTGGAGGTTCGTAGCAAGGGTCCGCTGGCAGGTAGGTTTGGGCGGGGCGAAGGCCTCAGTCAAGGGAGTGAAAATGGGTGGGGAGGAAATGGAGCCGAGCCCGGGGAAAGCAGGGAGACTAGCCGCGAGGAAGCCACGGTGCCTGCCCTCCAGCTCAATGGATACCTGGCCGGTAAACTCATGGTACGGGCGAGGGTTGGCCGGCTGGGGGTGGGGGTGGCTGCTGCCGAGGCCTCCAGCCTTGCAATCCTGGGCGGGAAGGCGAAGGTTAGCTCCGGAGCTGCGGAAGACCGTTGCACCGGGAGGCCTCCGCCCTGGGGATCCCCTGCTCCACCCATTCAGATTAGCCCCAAACCCAAAGGAGCCTGGGCGCAGGGGTGCAGGCCAGGGATGACGGGGTTTGGGCGCTCGGAAAAGGAAGGGGTGATCTCCCCCTCCATTCGTCTGTCCCGCTGCAGAGCTCCTCCCAGGGGAGGGGGAGGCAGCGAGTGCGCTGATCCCCGTTTGCAAGGGAAGCGCCGCTGCCCACCCAAAGCCTCCCAATTCCCACCGCCGGAGTTACTCACTTACGTGAAGCTGCCCGCCCTTCCCTTTTTCTTTAAACAAGCTTCAGTTTCCAAGGGGGGGGGGAAAGCTTTATGTGCCACCATTATTGAGTTCCTCATCAATTGAGATCCGCCCACGATCAACTGAGGCACCTGCAAAGCAAAGGCATCACATCGCCACCACCCATGTTCACGAGGCGCCAGGCATCGCAGGGCACAGAGGAACTCAGCAGACAGACGGGAGACCGGGGGGGTGGGGGAGGAAGAGATCCCGTCCAGGGTAGGCTCTCCGCTTTTCCCTCTTTTTACCCTGGATGGGATCTCTTCCTTCCCCCCTCCCCCGGTCTCCGTCTCTCTGCTGGGTTCCTCTGCGCCCCCCAACTGGCAACGATCAATTCCAGACCCTCTAACTGGTAAATAGACCTGAGGCCATAAGTGGAATTGGGGTCCGTGGGGTCCGTGCAGGGAGGAGAAGAGAGATTCCTCCCAGCACGAACTCCACTGACTAAAGCGCTTTCACATGGAGGGAGGAATCTCCTGTCCCCCCAGCTCCCTTTCGCCCGCAGCAGAGATCAGGCGGGCCAGAGGAAGCACTTTATTCAGTGGATGCATGCAGGGAGGAGGGGATATATTCGTTCCTGCGCATAGTCCACTGATTAAAGTACTTGCTTTTGCTCGCCCGAGCTCTGATGCCGGCAAAAGAAAAGTCCTTTCCTTCACCTGAATCCCGCCCGAGCTCTGATGCAGGCACCGTGGGGTCCGTGCAGGGAGGAGAAGAGAGATTCCTCCCAGCACACACTCCACTGACTAAAGGGCTTTCACGTGGAGAAAGAATAAACTGACAGTTGGTCGGAGGGAAGGTGGGGGTGGGGGTGGAGGCTGAGTGTCCAAGGAAGCCAACCCAGACAGGCATCGCAGGGCGCAGAGGAATCCAGCAGACAGACGGGAGACCGGGGGGGGGGAGGGGAGAGGGAGGAAAAGATCCCATCCAGGGTAGGCTCTCCGCTTTTCCCTCTTTTCACCCTGGACGGGATCTCTTCCTTCCCCCCTCCCCAAGTCTCCCCTCTGTCTGCTGGCTTCCTCTGTGCCCTGCAATGCCCGGCGCCTCGTGAACATGGGTAGCGGCGATGTGATGCCTTTGCATCCGTATTGAGGTTGGCATGTTTCCGGTGGTGCTCTGGGAGGAGGGGGAATGATGGAGGGGAGGACGGCGGCGCGGCGGCCCGTGCCTAGAGCGGAGCCAAAAGAGGTCCGTGACGGTGGCTCGGAGCCGAATGGGAAGAAAAGGCGCTGCAGGCCTGGGGAGTGGGGGAGCGGGAGGAGCGCTGGTGGTTTGTTTTTGGGGTGGGGGGCGTGACGGGGAAGGGGGTGACTGCGCGGAGAGGCTCAGAGGCGGACCGCGCAAGCTTCCTTTCCCAGCGCACGCCCCTCTCAGCACCGTCCCCATCGACTGCCAGGCGTATCCGCCTCTGAGCCTCTCCGTTTTGTTCCGAGAACGGGCTGCTTGGTGAGAGGAAAGGGAGCTCCCTGGGAAGCGAGAGCAGCGAAGAGGTGATGCAGTTGCAGAATTCCCCGACACTCGCTTTTTTAAAAAACCCAGCCTACCTCGTAGGGTTGTTGTTACGGGGCTAGACTAGGAAAGGCAGCCTCTCTCCCGTTTTCGAGAAAAAGTAAGGATGTCCATCTGGTAGAACAACCACCTGTGCAATTTGGTGGCGATCCGCGAACGTTCAAGCCATGTAATGCGTGGGAAGGCATAGAATAAAGTTAGCATACTTGAAGTGAAATAGGCTTTGGTTATGTTTAGGTTGCATTAGCTAAAATGTGCCAATACCGTCCTTGTTGGTAAGAATTGTTGTCATGTTAGAAGAATGACTAAGGCTGACAGCCTAATCTACTCTGTATTAAATAAATAAATGGATGGAAGGAAATGAAAGAATACAGAAAAGGTTGGTGAGGCATTTAGTGGCCTATGGATGAGAATGGTGGCTGTTTAGTAAGAAAATCTGTTTGGAATGTGCATATATATTCATATGTGGCCATAGCAAAATAATAAATAGAAATAAAAAAGCATGAGTGATTTTTACTGTTTTTGATGAAAGTGAGAGGATTAGAGAAGGCTTGGTGCAGCAAGGATCCCACTATCTTACCATTTTATTTTTCTTTATGTACACTGAGAGCATATTCACCAAAGACAAATTCCTTGTGTGTCCAATCACACTTGGCTAATAAACTATTCTATTCTATTTTACTCTACTCTATTCATTTCTATTTCAATTCTAACAAGGAGTTTAGCTTCTCTCTCTTGAAAATGTAAGCTGGCATAAGGCATTATAATGCAAGTCTCAAACAGTTCATTTAGTGACCAAAGTTACAATGGCATTGAAAAAAGTGTCTGATCACCATTTTCACACTTAGCGACCATTTTCACACTTAGCGACCGTTGCAGCATCCTCATGGTCACGTGATCAAAATTTTGATGTTTGCAACAGATTCGTATTTATGATGGTTTCAGTGTCCTGGGGTCATGTTTGACAAAATATAAAATTTTTAATCAAGCGCCCCCCCCCCCCGGTCAATGGTGTCCCTCTTTACCAATCTGAAAATCTGGTCACCTTAATCTACTGGCCAATGCCGATTGGCTACCACCCGGAGGAGGGCCTTCTCTGTGGCTGCTCCGGACCTCTGGAACAAGCTCCCCATGGAGATTCGGACCCTCACCACCCTCCAGGCTTTCCGCAAAACCCTTAAAACCTGGCTGTTCCGACAGGCCTAGGGCTGATGAGTCCCTGTCCCCGCTCGAATTGTGTGGCTGTTGATTGTTTTTAAATTGTTGTGTTGTTTGTCCGTTGTCTTTTTTTTCCTGTTTGTATCCTCCCCCTTTACTTGGTTTGTGAGCCGCCCTGAGTCCCTCTGGGAATAGGGCGGCATAGAAATACAATAAAATCAAATCAAAGTCAATCAAATCAACCTTACCAAGGATTCTTTCCTTAGTTTATTATCTACTTGCTTCAGAAACCCCTCATATGAGTGGTTCTGTATACTAATTAAAATTGGAAGGAAACTCAATATTTACTAATTCTTGTATTTCATATAATTCTTGTACTGATAACTTGACTATAAACATCTTTCCAAGTTACAAAGTAGGTTATCTTGGAACCATGTATTTCTAATTAAATTACCAAAAATATCCATATCAAAGATTGTGCTGTGCATGCTTTGAAAATAATTTGAAAGAATCTCATAGGAATAAATCAGTTCTGTATTAGTCGCTAAAGTAATGCCTCTTTTATAGATTTTAATATGGCCCTGAAAAATGGTGCATGTGTTTTTGGGAGTTAATTTGTTAATGCTAGGATAATTCTAAAACAATGTTAGGATGATATGATATGAGATATGAGATATGATATGATATAATTATATTATATATAAATGATTTTTTATTTTTTAAAAATGAAATAATGTCACATCCATGCACACATATAAGGCCACCCTAACACACACATGCACACAAAGAAATAATTCACCAATTTTCCCATTTCCCATCATTGCATCCTCCAGTTGGTTCAGAAAAGTAATCTAATATGATCCTTGAACACAAAGCATATTAAAGGAACAACATATAAAATTGTTACAAGTCTAGAAAAAGACTTTCAGAAAACAGACTTTTTGCTGATTCAGCCATCTTCCAGAAATACCACACCTGAGTTGAAGCAATCAAAACAAAAGGCTAAACCTTACTTCAGCAAATATAAAAGCCTACTTATCATTTCATGCATAATTAACGCCCTGCTGGTTAGCTGATATGAAGCTAATCACACTAAGAAATTAGCTACACTATTTTTTTTATTTTGGAATTATATCAATTTGTTGTATCATTTGATCAGTTTTCTTTAAAAAAAACCCACTATGTTGCAATTTTTAGCCTGAGTGATTGAAATGCGAACTATTTCATTCTATAGGGAAGATTAACTTACTCTCGACTTCTTTTTATGTATTGCACATATTGCACTATGAATGATAAAAAGGATAAATTATAAACAAGTAATTAAACATGTGGAAACTTGTAAGCTTTGTCACTTAAGTAGTATTAAACTCTAACCCCTTCTTTTCAGTGCTGTGCTACTTTAATACCACTGTAAAACTATTGAGTTATAAGTTCAAAAAGCCTCTCAAGGGCATATTGTGCCCAATCTACATTAAGGTATGAACTTCATTCATTCATTTCATTTCATTTATTCGATTTATAGGCCGCCCAATCCCGGAGAACTTGTGCAATGTAAACCAGTTTCAGTAATAAAGAGATATCACAGTCATCCAATATGCCAGGTGTAGAAGGGGACCAATTTTTGCCACCATTAAAAGATAGATTAGTCTTGGCTTTCCCAGTTCTTTTCCATGGAGTAAGTTTAGAATGTTGCAAGCATGCACATGCAACATATCTGATATTACCATGTTTCCTCGAAAATAAGACCAGGTCTTATTTTCTTTTTACCTCCGAAATAAGTGCCAGAGCTTATTTTTGAGGGATGGCTTAATTATTATTAATTTTTTTTGCCCTATCCTTCAAGGCAGCTCAGTATCCCATAGAAGCCGAAAATGGCACTTCAGCTCTGGCATTCCTGGCACTCTCTGAGCATGTTCAAGGTTAGTGAGCAGGCACTGTTGAAGCCACAGCTGCTTTAGCTTTCAGGAGCAGGGTGGTTCATGGTGAAATGGTGGGTGAATTCAATGCTTGTAGTGGCATTGCACGTGTGAGCATTGGCACCACTGTGAGGTTCAATTCACCGGTGCAGTCACTTGTGGCAGGACACTGCGAAGCTCATCATGACGGCACTGCCACTCGCACACGCAATGGCACAACAAGCCTTGCAGAGTCCTTCTGCGAGAGGCTGCACTGGTGTGATGAGCCTCACGAAGACCCATTTCTGCTAGAGTTTGGGGGAGAGAAAAAAAGTAGGGTTTCGGTTGAATCTGCTTTCCTTGCATGTACCCAAAAGTTCACAAAAGGCAGGAAGGTGAAATGCCAAGCAAGACTTGTACTCACACCTCACATATTAACCCCACTTTCTCAGCCTACTACCCAAGCGACCCTCCCCTCCCCCCCATTTCGGGTTGACTGGAAATTCCTTATAAACTATTGGTATAAAACAGAAAAAATGCAGTTATAACTTCCGGTTTTGATAATTAAAAATAAAAATATGTATAATAGAAAGAACCAGCTTTTTGTGCATCCCTAAGTAAGAGATAACTTTATGTTTGCTGCAAAATGCAGAAGCTTCTTCTCTCTATTTCTTTTTATCTTTTCTTTCTCTATTTTTAACTTTTTATTTTTTTCTCCTTTTTTATTCTGTATTAGTTATTAATTAAGTTCCTCTAAAAACCTGTCATTAAAAAAAATCTGATAACTATGGGGTTCTAGGACATGTCAAATTTTTCGACTTTCAATTTCCAAACATTAGGGGTGCTCAAAAATTGTGACATGTCTTGGGGATTGTAAATATATTTTGGTTACTTTAATATAATTTAGATGTGATTGGTAAATAACTGCATCAATATCTTAACTTTTTAACATTTTGTTTGTTTCACTGGGGTACTTAATCTCTTTCAGTCCAATTCACTCCAATACAGGGTTCTGGAACATAAATGCATATTAATAGTTTCAGCTCAGTAAATTGTTTATATGCCAGTGAATGGAAAATAGAAATAACTAGAATACAATCAACTCATCTCATATTTGTAGTCACTAATTCTTTCAATATATTTTTTTAAAAAGTATATTATGAGTAAGTTATGAGACGGGAAATATGAGTGAACACAACATATTTGATCCTCACTATATCATATACATCTGTATCACAGGGAAATTTTCTATCACCATATGTATATTCATAGATTTCATCCTGCTCTTCAATTGAAAACTGACTTCCAATTACATTGCTTATGGGATGCCAATGTTTGCCTGGAGGCAATTTCCTGTCAAAGGCTAAACTGGCCAGAGATAATTTTTGATGGAAAGGATGAAAATACTTTTTAAAGTTCTTTTTCACAGGAATAGATCTTTTTATCTCTTCCTCTATATAAAACATTGTAATCTCCTCAGTTATTTCTTTTTTTCTTTTTCCTTTAAAGACTGTTTTAATTATCAGCAAGCACTGATTTTGCTCTTCCATGTTGCTCAGATACTATTTTGTACATTTTCCCCCAAACAGGGATCATAAAATAGACAAAATGATTCCACATCCTCACATATTCTATCATAGTGTCCTTATTCCATCACACCATCATAATGGGAGCATAGCAGAGTAAACCACTGACTTGGTTACCTTGGTAACAATGCATTATGTTACAGACTGACATCTTAACTCCTCTTTTAAAAGAGACACTGTGATTAGTAAACAAATAGAAGTGCCTTTCATGAGTCCAGAAAACTGAAAAACATTTCCATTTCTGGATCAGTTCTAATTATAAATACTTTGTCTTATTTTTATTACATATGTTTATTTCAGACAAAGGAAATATTAAAAGAAGCATATAATATTCATGAATTTCACTTTTCTTTTGAAAGAAAATTGGGTCATTTCTAACTAGAAGTATGCTAGGGATGGATCTTCTTTATTAAGCATATTGTTCTAACTAAACACAAATTATGGCTCCTTTTCATTCTCATTCTAAACGTTCTGCTAATGTAGAAATTATCTATTTTGTTACTGAATAATTCAAAATGAGCATCGAAAGTTATAGATAGGAGAACTGTTTGTAGGTAGGGTCATAATCATTTAATTTAAAGGAAATCATATTGTGTTCCTGGACTTTAGGATATATTATTTTAATAATAAATTAAATAGCAGAAAATTTTAATTTAGCATCATTCTGATGAAGAAATAATCAAGGAAGCCTGTGTACAAAGTGGGACACAGAAAATGAAGGCAATCTAATGACTTGACTTCTGGCCCATAGTTTTTGTATAAAGGGCCCTTTTTCTCATTAAGTTTGGGCTGAATATGTGTTTTCTTGAAAGTTTTTGCAAGGGGAAAAAGATTGTCTGGTTCATCTGAGCAAAGGAAAGGAACTTTATAGAAAAGTACAAGTATTTATCTGAGCTAGCTAATAAAAGGATCACTATTTCTATAGAACTAAAAATAACTATTCTAGGAATTGGGATGGCTATTAAAAATCTTACTGAACCCATAATTACGCCAAACTAAAGCTAATGTTTGGATAAACTTTTTCAAAATCAAATACTGAGTTAGGGTTTGGAATTTGAGTGCCAAATGGTGATTTAGATCCTATGGGAACATGGATATTTGCATAGCTTTTAAAGCAGTGAGATGTTTTGCTGGGTTTGTACAACCCTAATGTTCAGCATAGACAAAGATTCTCCTTTTTTGCTGCTTCATAAAGTTATTGTATAAACTAACAATGACTACTCACATGTGAGCATAACAATGACAGGCAAAAATATTCATTAACATGATGCTTGCTTCAAATAAGCCTATATTTAACTATTTTGTTGATCCAATATTAAAAACACTAGCAGCAATATGTAGATTTCTCGGACTTCTGCTTTATATGGTTGAAATGTTTTCTTCACTTTTAATCTATTCTTTATGTCTATGATGATTTGAACATTTATTTGGCATTCATTCATAAACCCATGAGATCATATTGCCATTACAGAAAACATAATAACTAGATTGTAACAAGAGTAACTGCATTGAAGCAATATATTTATGTCATGTTGTTCTTATTAATTTTTACATGTTAACAAAACATTCAAATGAAAATGCAGCTCTGGATTGTGTTGACAAATTAGTTACAGAGGTTTCAGACAGCCTGTCTCTCTGTTCTTATGTTAATTATGTCTTGTGTTTGTATGGATCAAGTAATAACAATCAAATCAGAGTGTATGATTTATTTACATATATCTTTTAGAGAGTCATTAAATGGAGCTGGTTCTGGAAAGATCCCTCTATGTACAAACACCTTGCTGAATGCCAATCCACTAACTAACAAGTTAATTCATGAATACTTAATCCAAATGCATTTCCAACTTTAAAACAGATCACAACGTACTGAATTATAGGCTTTGTTTGAATAATGATACCTATTAGTCACTCACTAGCAGTGGTGGGTTGCAGGAGGTACGCCCCAGTATGGGCGTGCCAGAGCCTGCCTGGAGGAGCACTAGGTACCATTCTGGTACAATGCTCCGGAGGGCCCACCCGCCTGCTGGAGCTCCTTACCTGTCCTTTAAAGCCTTTGGCGCTTCCGCACATGTGCATGGTGCATCCAGCGCCTGCGCGACACTCCACCAAGCAGCTGGAGCATTGCGGAGGCTAGCGGAGGCATCGCTGGAAGGTAGAACGCATGCGGATGTTCATGTGGAGTACCCGGGCCCCTTTGAAACCAGTATGGTTGCAACAGGATCCAGAACCCACCACTGTCCACTAGAGAACACATTACCTGTTGGGTCATCCTCACTGATGTCACTATTTCAAAGATGTTTACTTATCTAAACAGGTCAACAGAATGATCACAGGCTGGCAAAAAAGCAATGGGAGCAGGAGTGATTTCTAGTTTCTTATTAGCTTGCTCCCTGACTTGCAAGGAAGCTGCCAGGAAAGGTTGCATGTTGCTTGAGTAAGATTCCCTCATCCATGCATCCTCCCATTCTCCCTCTGCATTCATGCCACGCCAGACACTCTCACCAAGGCAAACTCATCAGCAGAGCAAAATATCAAGAAATTCACATTCTAAAAAGCCAGTACATTAAAATGGATTGAAAAGTGTTTCTCCACACCAGTGGATCATCAGATTTTCACAGTGGATAAGAAAGTAGAGACGAACTGGAATAACCATCATTATTAAAAGGGTTGAAATGTGTATTTGGATGCAATTTTATTATTATTAAGATGATCCTAGTCTATTCCAACTATTCCAACTGCAGAACAAAAAGAAATTGAACATTTTTATGAACTGACAATACCTAGGGCAACACAATCCCTTCCTTAAAGTATGCTTATTATAATGAGAGTAGAATGCTAAATTTGGAAGCAAAATAACATCTAAAATCATGGGAAAAGCTATTGACCTCTATTTATCAGACAAAGCAGAAAATAGATAAATAAGACTTCCAGTAAAAAAAGGGGGAATATTTATACCGAATACTTTCTACAAACAATCTGAAGAAATGACACTACACACAGAGAAGCGAAGAACGCCAAAATAAAATTAGCTATACCCTCTCTATTCAATTAGCAAAAAATATACCTTGTGCTGACTACTAGTCAGACCTTGATGCTAACAGTGAGCTCTGGTAAAATGATTTTTTTGGAACATGAAGAGTCAGAAGCAACTGAATTACTGGAACAAAACCACTCCACAAATCTGGTCCATTTCAATTTTTTCTCTACCTAGTGGTAACTACATTTACTCAAGTCAAATCTTTCTGCATTAAAAAAAAAGATTGCAGCTGTACTTTACATACAGCTTTCCTTTACACATGGAATTGTTTACATACATTAAAAATGCTATTTTTTTTACAAACTGTACAAGTTAGTAATGCAACATTTGAGACAGTAAACTGCATCAAAAAATCTGGACAAAGAAGAAACTTAGAGTATATATATCTTATTTTAGCTGCACACCAGCCTGGGAACCACATGTTAGGTCAGATTTCAGATAGCTAGTTAAAGCAGCCTGTGACATAAAAACATTCTTGCAGCCCCTTAAAAGATGAACAATTTATCATGGAATGAATGCTCTCAAAATATCCTCATGCCATAAAGCTATGTGGAAATTTATTCTACTTTCAAGTATAATAAAGCTCGATGACAAATGCTTCCATCAGGAAAAAAGAGCAGCCAAGTCAAAGTTTACCTTATATGAATATTTTGTTTTTCACAATAACCAATCAGATACCTGTAAATGGGAGATGGAAAAACACTCTCTCATACAACCTATATCTGAAAATTTTGAAGAATACTTTTCCAATCCAGAAGGTAATATTGCATCTTCAAGATTAATATCTCTTGACAAACCCATCTTCTATGAATGTATTCAATCATCCTTTACAGCCACCCAGGTCATCTCCTTTGGAATGCAGACAAGAGGGACATTTGCAGCATTCATCTCTTGTTCTTTAGAGGTTTGGAAATATCTGCTCAGGGAGAGATCTTCTCATGTTCTTGTTTCTTATGGTTCAAGGCTCCTAATATTGTCTTCTGTGATTCATGTCCATTTTAAAGATGAGATATGCAGAATATTTATGTTTGTTGCTGCCACATATTTTTAGGTTATTTTATTACTTTGTTTTGAAAAATTATTATATAGAAAGCAACAACCAAAAGCGATCAGCTGGTGTAAGAAGTTATTATCATGTATATTCCAGTTCCAAGCTATAGCTTTAATAGGGAACCTAATAGTATTCTGGTAGTTGCTTCTAAGTCATTAGTTTCAAAAGTAGCATTTCAAAAGGTGAAAATAAAACACAGGAAAATAATCTAAATGAATTGGACAAAACTTCAATTTTTAGATGCCTGGAGATTTACTGTGCAGTTTTACAATCCCAACAATATGTCCTGTACATGACATAATTTTGAATTATTGGGAAGATTCCTAAAAATCAATATATGTACTCAAGTCAAACTCAATCTCCACCATGCTTTTGCTCCAAATGTAATACAATGATTAAATATCTTATTTGTCATTATTAATAAGATGCAACACTTTTTAGACTTATTCTAGTTTCGTGGAAAATAAGAAAAGGAAAGAAAAAGAAGAAAGAGCTGAAGAACATGAACATATCAAGCTTTCTTTCTATAGAAGGCCAGGAAAATGTTAGAAGAATAAAGGATGGGTTACCCTGATTGTTGCTATAATTTTGCTTCAATTCCTCTCTCCCATCCTCATTAAATTATGACTTGGATTGGGGAACAGAGAAGAGAACTGGAAATTATAATGTAGAATGAATTTTATGTAGGCATGAGAAGGATATGAGTATCAGGCTGAAATTAGGAATTTAAGGAAATAGTGGGCACAGGGTAGTCAGTGTGAAGGTCAAGATACATTGCTTTAGAAATTAAACATACATGCGTGTATGTGTGTGTGTGTGTGTGTGAGAAAGAGAGAGAGAGAGAGAGAGAGGGAGGGAGGGAGAGAGGGGGGGAGAGAGAGGTTTAACAAGTAAATAACTTTTTCCAAGTTTGTGGACATGTGAATTTAAGAAGAGATTCTATAAACATTTCAATAAACAATTTATTTCATTTGTCTAGTTTCAACATGTTAGTAGATATTGAGCATCACTGAAATTCCACATACTGTCTGAAGTTAGTTTTCTTACTTTCTACTGATCTCAGAAAGAATGCTATCATGCGTAAAACTTAATGCAGGGAAAGACCAGTGCACCACACAGAGCTGTTTCATTAATGATATTTTTGTTGCTAATCCAGTACATTTTTTGGCTGAAGCTTATTATAAACAGTTATGTGCAATCTTTTTCTAAGGACTTCCAGTTTTTCCAACAGTTATTATGCATCTATGTTGTTTTTGTTATTTATTCTTCTGTTCTTTGGTTCCTTCTGTCTCCTATCTGCTATTTTTGCTTCTTTTCATAAATATGTACAGTACTTGTGTGTGTGTGCACGCACACACACACAGATATATACATACATACATACAGTAACCCACTAAACAATAAACTCTAAAATCTCAATTTCTGACTCTCCAAAATAGGTAGGGCCAGAAACCCAACATTACTTGGCAAATTTTATAATAACCTGGATTTTCAGAGGTTCTATGTATAGGCTAATATCCTGTCATGTCTCTATTGCTCATTCAAACTGTAGAATTATACTTGAACAAAACATGGGTTGTTTTTTTTTGTTATTTTTGTAACATTTTTTTTAAAAAAATGCATTTTGGATTGGTTTTGAACATTTGTATTTAAATACAACTATCAACTCTCCTTTATCTTTTTTCCCAGCATTTGGCATCCTTAGCTTTGAGATTTGTTGCCTGTTCAGGAAGAGCAACATAATTTTGTTCCCATGGCAACTTTAGTTTATGCAGCCATCTGTTGGCACATGACTAGGGCTAAAGTACGGCTGTAGATACATATTCACACACAGGCTCCATTTTTATATCACCATATGTCCAGTTGTAAAGACCATCAACCACTTGTCAATGCTATATAGGTTGGTACATAAACTCTGACAAGATAGTATTTGCAAATTAGTTGATATGCTGGACAAGTGGTCAAACCAATGAACATAAATCATCCTGAATAAAATATTTTTAACAAGCAATTATTAAATTGATTTGTATATCTACAGTGTGTTGGCTGAACTACATTTTGTTTGATTTTCTTTGAATTTTTGTAAACTATAGTTAATTGAATAAATTATAGCTGCCAGGATTCATGCAATGAAACAAAAGACACGAGGGCCTAGCATTGATTATCTTCTTTGCAATGGGTTTATGTTTCCAGTTGTATGTTTTTGAGCTACCAATATAAATTTCATCCTACAATGAGGTGGATATCATAGATTAACAATGCATGAAAATATTGGGCAACTGTTGTTAATAGGAATCAACCCACAGAGAATCATATTTTTATAACAATTAAATATATTTTAAGAAACCAGAAATTATGTACTGCCTTTGAAGATCATACAAGCGCTTGGAAGCCAAACATAGTTTAAAAAGAAAGAAATATCCACAAGCTGACAGCAAAAATTATGCTTTGTTTTAAACAAAAATTCACAAAATAACAATTGTAAAGCATAATTGTACAGTAGTGTTGACTAGAAGCTCTGGCATTGCATTGTCTGAAAGGTGAAAAGAAATAGAATCTAATGGATGAAATTTCCTTTTCCTGAAACATTTCTTCTTCTGGCACAATATAAATTGGTGCCATTTTAAAGCAATTTTGCAGCAATCAAAATGGTATCATGAAAGAGAATGAACAGAACATGAACTGTCTCTGCAGTTGCAATAACAAGACAGCTCTTACTTCTCCTGATACTGTCAGATAGTATGCCAGACTTGAGGGCTCAAGTGTTACATTTGGGATCTTATCTACTATACCGACAAGATAAAGCCAGTATTTACCATAAAATGTGGCTGAGGGAGGAAATTTGATATAAAAGCTAGCCTAGTTACACACACACAACACACACACACACAGATAGACAGACAGACAGAGAGAAATGAAGAGTAAAGACATAAATGGGAAGTGAGAACTATAGGAATTGACAAAAAGATGAAATTAAATTGTATGTATAAATGATTTATACATATAATTTAAATTTAAGAATATGTATGTATATATCTATGTATGTATAATTTGATGTATAATGTATAATTTAGAATGTATACATATCTGTGTCTGTATATGTATGCTTTAATTTTTTGTATATGATGTATTATCTATTTTATTTATTATTAAAATTATATGTTATGTACATTTAATAATAAATATAAATAAAATTAGCTATTTTGAAAGAAAGTACTTTTTAAAATGCTGCAAGTTAATCCCTTTTAAATGTTTGTTAGGTAAGCTTCAATGAAGCTGAATGTTTATGCTCAAAATTAATAACAATAATGAAAGCTGGTAAACAAATGAAGAACAAATGAATATGTGTCCCAGGATAATATTGCAGAATCCAATATGGGTGAGAGAGAAGTTCTCAAGGATGGGCTCCAGCAACAATTCGAAAGCTTGGAAGATTAAACCTCTCATCCCGGTTCCTGACCCAGATTGGATCCTGCAAAGTTGGTAAACTGTTTTTAGCATACTCATTTAAATGAGCAGCATAACTTTTATTACATTTTGATGCCAAGTTACAATTTTGGAATAGTATCCATTGGCATTTTCCATTTTAGGATTTTTTTTTCTTTTTTTTAAAAAAAAGCAATGATACACTTAAGAAAACAAAATTAAATTTTAAAAAATGTATTAAAGGCAGACTCCATGACCAAGCAATTTTCTCAATTGAAGAAGCATCTAAATCCTAGAAATATCAAACTCTGCTCTTTTGATTACATCACGTGAGGTTCCAGGAGGAACTGAGCATACATTTTTCTGATAGATAAATACCTTTCTCATTTTTCAATCTTACTTTATACTCACTCCATCTCAGTGTATCTTTCATCAATATAAATATAATATGTTTCAGTGTCTGGTGACTCTCATATATGCATTTTGAGGTATATTTTCTCTTAATGCATACATAGCCACAAAATAAGTGAAATTTGAAGGATCCGTGTAGATATTTACATAAGTGGTCTTTAGCACTTCAAAAGAAGTTCCAATCATCTGTGATTTCATAATAAGTAAGTATAAGTATAAGTATAATCTTTATTGTCATTGTACTTAAATACAACGAAATTAGTTGTAACCTCACTGGTGCAAAATTATAACAGAAACGAAAAAAGAAAGAAAAAGAAAAAAACTAGCGTGTGCATGGAGTGATTGTGGTTGTATTTAAAAGTCTCACAGCCCAAGGATAGAAACTATCTTTAAACCTGTTTGTTCGGCTGGCTATGTCTTCTGCCTGATGGTAGAAGTGCAAAGAGACACTGAACAGGGTGTGAATCATCTCTGAGTATCTTCCTTACTCTGCTAAAGCAGCGAGATCTGGCAATGTCATCCAGTGGTGTCCGAGGGCCACCAATGGTTTCTTGTGCCAAATTGATCACTCTCTGTAGTGCCTTCCTGTCTGCAGCTGTTAAACCAGCATACCATACTGTAATACAATATGTGATGACACTTTTTATGGTGGACCAATAGAAAAAGGTCATCAGCCATTGTTCCACCTGATTTTTTCACAGAACTCTAAGGAAATGAAATCTCTGTTGGGCCTTTCCAATCACCAGAGATGTGTTGTTTTTCCAGATGAGATCTTGACTAATAAGCACTCCCAAGAATTTAAAAGAGGAAACCCTCTCCACACAGCCCCCATCGATATATAGGTTCCTCTCTGTGTTTCCGGAAATCTAGCACCATCTCCTTTCTCTTACTAGTATTTAGATGTAAGTTGTTTCTTGAGCACCATGCGGATACCTTCTGGACTTCTTCCCTGTATGCTGATTCGTCCCCTCCAGTTATGAGACCCAGAACTGTTGTGTCATCTGCAAACTTTGTTATGATGTTGGATGGATCAGAGGATATGCAGTCATATGTATACAGCGAGTACAGGTATGGGCTGAGCACATAACTCTGAGCCTGTGCTGAGCTTCAGCATGGAAGATGTAAAGCACCCAACCCTTACTGTTTGTGGATGATCCACCAGGAAGTCTTTGATCCATTCACAAGTGAGGGGAGGGAAATTCAGGTCAGTCAACTTTTCAATGAGAATTCCTGGTAAAATGGTGTTAAAGGCTGAGCTATAGTCTATAAAAAGCATTCTGACACAATTCCCAGATTTCTCAAGGTGGCTCAGTGCAAAATGTAGAGCATTGGTGATGGCGTCCCCTGTCGACCTGTTGCTTCTATAAGCAAACTGGTGTTGATCAAAATTTGGTGGAAGACAGGAACTGAGGTGTTGTAGGACCAGTTTCTCAAAGCACTTCGTCACTAGACATCAGTGCAATGGGTCTATAGTCATTCAAGCTTTTTATGGCTGCTTTCTTCAGAATGGTATAATTGTGGCTGCTTTCAAGCATGATGGGATTATAGCCTGTTGCAGGGAGAGGGTAAAAATCCTTATCAGGACCCCTGTTAATTGGTCAGCACAGGTTTTTACCACTTTCCCCAACACCCCGCCTGGATCTGCAGCTTTTTTGAGATTTACAGCCTTCAGCTCAGCTCTCACCTGATGTTCATCCAGGGTGAGTGGATGGAGGTCAGAGGGCCTTTGGGCTAGAGCCACAAAGACTGATATTTTGATCTCAAAGTGAGTGAAGAAGCTATTTAGCTCCTCTACTAGCAGGGCATTATCATTGGCTATTTTTTTCATATTGCCCTTATAGTTGGTGTTCTGACCACCCCCTTGCACGGCTCATTAACAAACGCAGGCAGACAAGGCTTAAAAGGACTTTTAATCAGTTTTTCAGTTCAAACTGGCTTCGAGCCCAGAAAATAACATAAACAAAACTCTGATAAGAATTCCAAAACAAATGCTTACAAGCAAGATGCACTTCTTCTGAAGTCTTCACGGAACAGTTTTTACATGAAAACATCAAAGCATTTCTCCAAATGTAACAGGCATAATCACGAGTAATAAGCCAGCAATATTGTACCAGACACGGAACACACGAAGGAACGAAGGAACGTATGTTGACTCCAGCAACTGGGGCGTGGCAGCCTCCCTCCTTTTATCTCCAAACTTGCTTCTAACCACTCCCAAATTCCTAATGAATCTTGTATCCTGAAAAAACTCTCAGCAGAACTGCTGAATCACCACACTGAATTTTGTATGCTGAAAAAACTCTCAGCAGAACTGCTGAATCCCCACACTGAATTTTGTATCCTGAAAAAGCTCTCAGCATAACTGCTGAGTCACAACACTATCCCCCACCACAGGGCCCTTTCCCTGGGGTCCGATGGTCGGGATGACGTGTCCCCAAGATGACCCGCACCCATTTCTCTTGGTGCCTTTTTCATGAATTCCAAACCTCTGGAGGCATAGCTCCCTTGAATCAGAACTCTTTCGGTATCCGGTGGCCACCATATTTCCTCCTGCCCTTCCCGGCGTCGACACCCCATCCAGGGACATCCACCCTCCACAAGCCCGACTCACCACCCCTCCTACTGTTGGAGGTTGATGGCAGCTCTACCGACTGTGGCCGAGCCTTCACTTCCTGTTTAGGGTCCTCCACCCTCTGCAAGGCCAATCCACCAACCCCCTTTCCGTCGAAGGTTGACGGCAGCTCTACCGACTTCGGCCAAGCCTTAACTAGGGTCCTCCACCTTCTGCAAGACCGACCTACCAACCCCCTTTCCGTCGGAGGTTGACGGCAGCTCTGCCAACTTCGGCCGAGCCTTAACACCCTGTCCAAGGTCCTCCACCCTCTGCACGGCCGACCCACCAGCCACCATGCAATCCCCTCCCGCAGAGCCTTTCCCCTGGCTTCAATGATTGGGGTGTGGCCCAGAAGGGTTGGTGACGGCCTCCCCAGAACACAGTTCAAGACCCCAGCACCCCACCGGGAACCCAGAGACAAAGTCCAGTGCTGCAGGAACCGTAGTCGACAAAGACTGGAATCTCGGCGGAGTTCTGGTAGACCTGGCTCCATGACACTGGGCACAGGACTGCACGCACCTCCGTACGTCATCTTTCAGATGGGGCCACCAAAATTGATGGGAGGCCAGGTGCAATGTCCGAACAAACACCCAATGTCTTGATGCAGACGCACAATGAATCTGCGAGAGCACCTGTCGATGGATGTGACCTGCTGGAACATAGAGCCGGCCCCGACACTTCAAAAGATCCCCTTCCAAAGTCCATGGGGACGCCGGCCTCACTTCCGCCTTTTGTTGCTCCACCCAGTCATCACCTCGCTGCGCATCCTGTACCAGAGACTGCATGCTCCCGGGATGACAAACGGCAGCGCAGGTTGCAACGGGTAGAACAGTCTGAGGTGGAAGCGAGTTCGCAGGGTCGAAGTTCTTTACTTTACTTGGCAGGGCATCTGCCCTGGGACTCCACCCCCCCCCGAATGCACGCTATCTTGTGCGAACGGGGTATCACGGCCACACCAACGTGCTGATTGTCTGACTTGATTGTGCGTTGCTGAGGGAAGGTTGCAGTACATGCAACCCTTTGGTTCTTCTTGGGGCAGCTCCCTGCTACGTGTCCAAGATCCCCGCAGTAAAAACACAATCCCTCTGCACGTCTTCTGTCCATCTCTGTCCGTGACACCCGAAGTCGGACAGCACCCAACTCCATGGGCTCCTCCCAGTCCACTGCAGTGTCTTGCTGAACTGGCATGCTGGTGGTTTCCTGGAATACCTGGCAAGGCCTTCGCCTCTGCAGCCGGGCGTCTATCCGGAGACACAGGTGGACCAACGCATCCAACGTTGGTGGCTGTCCACCCTTGCCAGTTCATCCTGCAAGGCCTCAGACAATCCATCCTGGAACGTGTCCATTAAAGCAGGTTCATTCCATGTGGAATTTTGGCTACGTAGCCTGAATTCAGACACAAATTCTTGCAATGACCCAGTACCCTGCTGCAAGGATTTCAAACTTCTGGCAGCTGTTTCCACTTTGATCGGATCTTCAAACATCCATTTGAAGTGCTGGCAGAAGCCCTGAAAGTCATCCAGCAGAGGGTTCTGTTGCACTAACAAAGGCATGGCCCAACGGGCACCATGCCTGAGAGCAAACTTATCATGAATCCCACCTTCGTCCGATCAGTGGGAAAGTCCTCCACTCTCAAACTAATAAATAGCTGGCATTGTCCCAGAAATGCATTAAACATTGCCAAACTTCCATCATATTTATCTGGCAGGGCAATTGGACACTTCCTCCTTGGCTGGGCGGGGGGGGGGGGGTCTTACAGCTCTCTGCAACTGCGCAATTTGATCCGACATGACAGCCATTTGCTGTGTGAGCTGTGTCTGGACAGCATGCAATTGCTCCATATTTAATGAAATGGAGGCTTATCTGGCTGGAGTCAATCTGTTCTGACCCCCCCCCCCCTTGCACGGCTCGTTAACAAACACAGGCAGACAAGGCTTAAGAGGACTTTTAATCAGTTTTTCAGTTCAAACTGGCTTCGAGCCCAGAAAATAACGTAAACAAAACTCTGATAAGAATTCCAAAACAAACGCCTACAAGCAAGATGCACTTCTTCTGAAGTCTTCACGGAACAGTTTTTACATGAAAACATCAAAGCATTTCTCCAAATGTAACAGGCATAATCACGAGTAATAAGCCAGCAATATTGTACCAGACACGGAACACACGAAGGAACGAATGAACGTATGTTGACTCCAGCAACTGGGGCATGGCAGCCTCCCTCCTTTTATCTCCAAACTTGCTTCTAACCACTCCCAGATGCCTAATGAATCTTGTATCCTGAAAAAACTCTCAGCAGAACTGCTGAATCACCACACTGAATTTTATATGCTGAAAAAACTCTCAGCAGAACTGCTGAGTCACAACAGTTGGTTAGGTGTTGTAGCCCCTGCCACACCTGTCTGAGTTATTATCTTCCAGATACTTCTCTACCTTTTGTTTGTATTTCTGTTTAGCCACCTTAATGCCTCTTCTCATGTTTGCCCTGACTTCATTGTATTTGTCTTTGTTTCCTGCCTTGAAGGTGGAGTTTCGGGCTCTCAGAAGTGATTGTACCTCTGCTGACATCCAGGGTTTACTATTACTGTAAACTCTGATGTGCTTATTCACTGAGACATTGTCTGTACATATTCAAATGTTCAAGTATTCTCCACTCGGTAGTCTCAAAGAATCCTGCAACTGGCAGAGTGCTCCTTCTGGCCAGATTTTGACAGTTTTCAAGACTGGTTTAATCCTTTTCCTAAGTGGGATATACTTTGGGCACAGTAGCAGAGGGATGTGGTCAGACGTACCCAGATGGGAGAGGGGTTGCTCTATATGCCTGTATTAAGTTTGAGTACATATGGTCTAGAGTGTTCTTACCTCTGGTGGTACACTGCACATACTGCACAAACTTAGGGAGAACAGACTTTAGACTGGCTTGATTAAAATCCCCAGCCATGATAAAAGTGCCCTTAGGGTAGGTTTGCTGCTGCCGCCTCTCAATGCGTCATGTAACTTAGAGAGTGCTGGGCTAACATTTGCATCAGGTGCAATATAGGCAGCAGTGAAATCTCGCTAGGTAAATAAAATGGCCGACAAATGACAGTTAAGAATTCCACATCTGCAGAACAGTGAGTGTAAGCAACTCTACTGTTAGTACACCAGTTATTATGTGTGTAAATATGAAGTCTTCCCCTTTGTTTTTACCAGAGTTGCTGTTTCTGTCAAAACAGTGTCTGTTGTGGTTAGTTAGCTCCACTGATGCATCTGGTATAAGTGGATGAAGCCAGGTCTCTATGATGATCATCACACAGCAGTCATGAATGAGCTTACTCACTGACATCCATAGCTCTAGTTCATCAGTTTTGTGGACAATGGCTCTAGAGTTGGTTAGAAAAATGCTTGGTAATGCTGGTCTGTGAGGCTGCTTCCATTACCGAACTAGCAAACTGTTTGTCCTCATGCGTATGACTGACAGCCAGCAAAAGCCAAGCCGCACCTGATTGGCTAAGGTGTGGCTGGCTGAGTGCGGGCTGTCAGACACGCGCCTATTGGTCGCCCTACTTGACAGCTCCATATAAATAGCTGTCAAGCAGGGCGAGGTGCTAAATTGCTACCTACTGTTCTGTGTTCCTCTCTGTTTGAATAAACTGTTTAGAAGTTACCTCAGGAGCCTCCTGCCTTGGTCTACTTCACTGGTGACGAAGGTTGGATCTTGATGCCCTAACTAAACAGCCTAGAACAGAAAACATAGAAAATACATTTTTTTTCTTGCAACCGAGAATGAATACAATCACTCAAACAATGGCCACTATGCCTCCCTTCACTCTTTTTGGAACTGCCAGTGAGTCGTGGGCCGGGTTCCTGGAGCGGTTCGAGTGTTTTCTAATCACGAACAATCTACTCAATGCTACCCGCAGGCTCGAAAATGCAGCTTTTTCCTCAGCGCCTGCGAGCCCGAAATGTTCAGCACAGGCTGGGCTTTCGCAGCACCTTGGCCTGTATACGATCTTGGCTGGGATGAACTAATGGCGGGCCTTAAAAACCACTACGCACCTACCCCTTCCAAGATCACACGCCGCTATGCCTTCTGGCAATGTGTGCAAAAGGAGATGGAGTCTGTCAGCCAGTTCCTACAGTCCCTGAGAACCATGGCGATTCAGTGCAAGTTCCTAGACCTGGACAACTCGCTAGTCGAACAATTTGTGTGTGGGGTGCGTGACATCAGGCTCAAAGGACGGCTCCTGGCTGGAGCCGACATCACCCTGCCGCAAGCTGTGGATGAGGTAAGGGCAGCGGAGTTGTCCAAACAATCCACCGCTGAGATGTCCCGGTTCCTGCCTCTGCCACCTCCGCCAGCACATAGGGCTTGCCTAATCGATGAACTCACACCATTAAATGAGCCCAACGATGAGGACCAGGTCGACTGCCTGAGGGCCCTCCCCAGATGACAGCAGCAGCTGATGACTCACCAAGCCGCAGCTGCTGCCGCTTCCCTTGATTGCGGAGGCAAGCATGCCCGGGCCTCCTGTCCCTTTAAATCATCTGTCTGCCACTGCTGTAATAAAAAGGGGCACCTGGCGCAGGTCTTCTGGGCCACTCTACCAATGCCTCCATAGCCCGAAGTCCCTCAGCTGCCTTACGGTCAGCGCAACCTCGGCCCCTGCAACCCCGCCGTCAGCAACGCAGACACAATGACTGCTTCGCCGTGGACAAGAGTCTCCCTGCCACCCCTACAGAGGCAGTCAAGCAGGTGACGGCCGGCTCTAAAAAATAACTCTGTCCTTTTCATCAAAGGGTAACCCTGCACAATGGAGGTGGACTCTGGGTCCTCCCACTCCCTCCTATCGCGGGCAACCTTTTCCTGACTCTGCCCTGGCATCTCCAAGGCCCAGCTGTATCCGCCAGACACAATTCTCCGTGACTACCAGGGGACTCAAATTCCCACCCTGGGTGCTATGTGGTGTGGGTGGAATATAGGGAATTTGTTTGCTGCCTGCCTATTCTGGTTGTCCAAAAGCCGCTGCTGGCTCTGCTGGGCCTAGATTGGTTTTCCCCACTTGACCTTTCCCTATCTGGGGTGCACCTCATGGCGCACACGCCCCCCGGCATTGAAGACGTCATGGCGGATTACGCTGACATCTTTGATGGTAAACTGGGGGAGTACAAGGGGACCCTTATCTCCCTAAATCTAGACCCCCAGGTTGCCCCTATTAGGCTGAAGGCTTGCAGGGTGTCTTTTGCCTTGAGGCCCAAGGTGGATGTGGAACTTGACAAGCTGTTGCTGCACCCATCGACCACTCTAGATGGGAGACCCCCCATAGTGGTCCCTGTCAAGGTCGATGGGTCCATCAGGATCTGCACCAACTACAAGTCGACCATCAACCTTGGCCTCCAGTCAAACCCCTATCCAGTCCCTGTGGTGCAGCACCTGCTCCATTCCTTGGGGCGGGGATGCACCTTTGCCAAACTGGACATGGCACAGGCCTACCAGCAGCTTCTGGTGGATGACGATGCGGCGGCCGCTCAGACCATCGTCACCCACCATGGGACCTTCCGTTGTCGCTGCCTCCAATTCGGCGTTTCCTTGCCCCAGGAATCTTTCAGAGCCTCATGGAGTGGCTGCTCCATGAGCTCCCTGGCATCATCCCCTACTTCGATGACATCCCGATCACTGCAAACAGCCGCTCAGGACTCATCGAAGTACTTCGGAAGGTCCTCGACCGTTTTAGGGGCGCGGGTCTCAAATTGAAACACAGCAAATGTTCCTTTGCTATGCCTAGAGTGGAATTCCTGGACTTCTTGATTGACGCCCAGTGCATCCACCCAACCCCCTCCAAAGTCACTGCCATCAGAAATGCCCATGCACCCACCTCCAAGGCGGAGCTGCAAACGTTCCTCGGCCATTTAAATTTTTACACACCTTTCTTGCTGCACAAGGCGTCACTAACCGAGCCACTGCATTGGTTGCTCGACCGATCCATGGCCTGGTGCTGGGGCAGCCGCAAAGCGCATGCGTTCGCGGCTGTAAAAGCCATGCTGATGTCAGAGGAAGTCTTAGTCCAATATAGTGACAAGATGCTGCTGACATTGGTAGTGACACCTCCCCTGTCAGTCTGGGGGTGGTTCTGAGACATGTGCTCCCAAATGGCTCAGAAGCCCCCGTGGCTTTTTATTCCCGGACACTCTCCTCAGCTGAGAGGAACTACAGCTAGATTGACAAGGAGACTCTGGCTGCGGTGTCCAGGCTTAAAAAATTCCATGACTACCTCTACGGTTGGCATTTTATCCTCTACACAGACCACAAGCCTCACCTTGGGCTTCTGGCCAGTGACAGGCCGACCCCTCCCATCCTTTCTCCAAGGATGACCCACTGGACGGAGTTTCTTGCAGTGTATTCATATATGCTGAGATACCATCTTGGCAAACAGCTAGGGCACGCCGATGGCCTTAGCCATTGCCCTCTTCCCTGGGTGGACCCGCAGCCAGTCCCTTGTCTCTCTGTCCTATCCATTGTGGATCTGGACATCTGGACCTTCCCCTGATGGCCACTGACATGGCAGCCCACTCTGAAGCCGACCCTGTCCTCTCACCCATCACCTGTCCTCTCACCCATCATGGCATGGGTCCTGAGGGGCTGGCCTACAGGGGGAGTTGCCGAGGACTTCCGCCCATTCAAGGCCCATCAGCTAGAACTGTCTCTGCACTACAGGTGCCTATTGTGGGGAGACAGGATCATTGTTCCTCCCTCCCTCCATCATCAGAGCCTCTATCATCTCCATGCGGACCACCCAGGCATAGCGCGCATGAAGGCGCTCACCCAGAGTTATGTCTGGTGGCCCCACCTGGATGACAAGATCGAGACCTGGGTGGCGAGGTGTGTCCCTTGCCAAGTGTCTCGGCCTGCCCTCCCCACTGCCTCCCCTGGGAGTGGGAGTTGCCCAGGGCCCTTGGTTCCGTCTACACCTTGACTTTGCAGGCCCCTTCCATGGCCAGGTGTTCCTGGTGGGCGTGGATGCATACTCTCGCTGGGTGGAGCTGGTTCTAATGTCATCCACCACAGTTGCGAGTACTGTGCAGGCCTTGCGGTGCCTATTCTCCACACACGTTTTGCCTGAACCTGTCGTGTCTGACAACAGCCGCAATTCTCTTCCATGACATTCCAGGAATTACTGGTCGCTCAAGGGATCTGCCACATGCCAGTCGCCCCTTACCATCCGGCCAGCAATGGCCGGGCGGAGAGGGCAGTCCGATCGGCCAAGGAGGCTTTGGGCTGCATGGACCGTGGCAACTGGCTGGCAAGAGTGGCTGCTTACCTTATGGGTCAGCATTCCACTCCTTGCCCTATCACTTGGAAGAGCCCCGCGGAGCTACTGATGGGCCGGCGCCTGCGGACTACCCTGGATAGACTGCACCCACTCTATTCATGGGGAACAGCCTGGCAACCTGAGGGCCCCGCCCCCCACCTTCAGGGAGGGGGACCTTGTCTGGGACAAGAGCTACTCCGGGGATCCTAGGTGGGTGCATGCCACCATCACCGCAATAACTGGCCCCTCTTCTTATAGGGTCCCCGTACCAGATGGCACCAAGTGGCAGCGCCATGTGGACCAACTAAGGTGCTGCTTACCACCTGAGGCCTCAACTCAAACTGACCCGCCGAGGCTGGCCACCGTTGCCCAGCAGCCAGACTCTAGCCCACTGTGGCATTTGGCCTTGATTCTGTGTGAGGCCTTTCCCCAGTCAGGCCTCTCCTACCCAGTTACCATCTCCCAGCAACCATTCGTTTCTCCAGCTCAATCCAGCATCATACCCCTTGGTTTAGCTCTCCCAGTGGCTTTTCTGCAGTCAGGCCTTTTTCACCCAACCGCCGCATACTGGCAGGTTTGTTCTTTCCTGCCTCCTCAGACCGTGCCCCCACCGTCAGGCCTACCTATTTCTGTGGTTCCACCTTCCAGACTAGGCCTTTGTGACGTCACCCGGAGCTCCACTCCCTTCACGGAGGAGCTGCAACAGAGACATCTCACCTCTTCATGCCGCCTCCTGAACTGAGGAGTTCGGGGCGTGTCCACTGCCGTCCCGCCTATCTTCGCAAGTATGCATGAACTACATTTCTGCATGCGCCCTCGCTAGGGGGGGAGAAGTGTTTTGCATCCCCGCTTCTGCTTTTGCTCTCTTCACTGCCTCCTAGGCCCAACAATGATCCATGGAGATTCTGGCAGTCTTACTATGTCACTCGGTATATTACGAGACTGCTGGTAATATCTAGTCGACTAGAAGATCCAATCTTTAATAACTCCCTGTGGGTATAGACTAGTTTTTGCCTAACTCTACTGTGGTACCATGAGCTCAAAGCCACAGCATCTAAGTGCACCACCATCTTGCGGGGAGGGAGGAAGAATCTCAACTGATTTGTTTTTGCACATCTATAGTGTTTGAAATCATAATAATTTGATTTGTTTGTTTAGTGATTTTCAAAATACAGAGCTTATGAATAGTCTAGTTTTCCCAATTGTCTCATCCTAATTCTTACACTAAAGGCAAATATTGCCTTCTCCTTCATTCTCTCTTCCATGTCAACAAAGGTTTTGAACATATCTCTACAGCATTTTCATTATCAGTTAGCCACTAAGCATTAATAATATTTCACTCAGCTACTTCCCTGCCAAAGAGAAAGAAAAAAAGAAAAACAAAACTCCTCCTCCACATGTGCTTCATCTAGTCTCCTGTGCCCCTAGGGAAGATTTGGAAGGATATGTAGTCAAAAGAGCCTGGATAAATCCCAGTTTCATTCCCACATTCTTGCCATCACAGTATCAGAGTACACTTCCATACAGCCTATTTGTTAATTTTCAAAGCTAATGAGCTGGTGTCATCTCATAAGGGTACTAATCTCTGGCTGCCAGCAATTCTCATGAGTTGGCTAGCATTGTCTTCAGTGGACAACTGGGAGGGGTATAAAATGAATTTTTGACTGGCATTTTAATCTATTGTCTTTGTCATTATCTCACAACATTTCATAGAAGGTTGAGTGGAGGGCATGGCCATTATCAAGAATGAGGACGTTTTAGATCATCTGGGAAAGTCAGGGAATGGTACTAAGTTATCATGTGTTAAATTCCTGGCAGTCAATTTCAATAGAAAGGAAGGATGCCTAGAATGTCAGAAAATATTTCATTAATGAGACTCATAAATACCAAGGGCCAATTACATAAACTAAAGGAATCACTGTGTATTCAAATTCTCCTTAATGTGTATCAAGGGCCATTAAATATTCATATCCCTCTGTCATATGAATCAAACTGTAAATCTCTGACAATACAAATTTAGTAAACAATACTTGCCTTTTGCAGTTCTTCCAGAATATCAAATTAAAATACTAGTGGAAAGAGTTGCAAAGTTCAAAAGTCTAAAATAATGATCCAGTCTTAAAAAGCCATTATTTTTTCTTAACTGATAAAGCAGGAGAGAGGAAGGGAGTATAATAAATCTCCTCTGTAGGTTGTCTTCAATACATTTCTTTAAACAAGTCAAATTTCCTGTAGACATTGGATATTAATGTTTATCAAAGATGTGAGCTCAAGAAGCCAAGATGTTCACAGGAGTAATGTGTGGATGAAATGTACTTTCTCCTTCGCAAAGACATCAGCAAAGCCATTTATTTATTTATTTAGCATATTGCATAGTACTAGTACATGCATAATAGTAGTAATATATGTGTGTGTGTGTGTGTGTGTGTGTGTGTGTGTGTATTTGTGCTGATAAATAAATAAATAAATAATTTATCAGCACAAATACACAAATGTAACAAAGGCAACAGTAAAAATATTGGGTTTCTGTCTGGATGGTCTCCTGTGACGAGCCGAAGGACAGAGAATGGAAGTAGTGATCTTCCTCCCATATTTGGGCATACCGGGTTTGGGCATACACACTCACTCTCTCTCTCTCTCTCTCTCTCTCTCTCTCTCTCTCTCTCTCTCTCTCTCTCTCTCTCTCTCTCTCTCTCTCTCTCTCTCTCTCTCTCTCTCTCTCTCTCTCTCTCTCTCTCTCTCTCTCTCTATATATATATATATATATATATATATATATATATATATATATATATATATATATACACACACATACACACACACATACATACATACATACACACACACACACACATATATACATATACATATACATATACATATACATATACATATACATATACATATACATATACATATACATATACATATACATATACATATACATATACATATACATATACATATACATATACATATACATATACATATACATATACATATATATATACAGCAGCACACAATACTATGATACATGTATGATGGAAATGTGTAGTTAATTTTGTAAGATATGAGGAATTCAAGAAGTTATATATACTGTAAATTATAGATTATATTTTGAAATACATTGGTTCATGAGAATAGAGTAAGTGTTCTATATATTAATATCTAGGCCATTTATCCAATTATAGGTGTGTGAAAAAGTCCTGCATGCTTTCATTTTTAAGCTGTATTTACATGTTTAATCAACTTTTCACTCATAGAAACCACACGTAAAATTATTACTTTGATGAAAATTTCTGTACTCAGATTGAGATGGATAATTTTAATTAATATAACCAAAGTCTTTTTAAGGTTTTGAGTGAGTTTATGTGCTAAAACAAACATAACTTGAATTTTCGAGAATGTTAGGATCAAAAATAGTCAATCAGCAGTGAGCTTTGGCTGACCAATCATAGCATAGAGGCTAAATCAATGAGGCAATCAATGTTATCATACTCTCTGACTATAAATAGGCATGAAAAGCATAGAGAAATTTAATTCAGTTCTAGCTGTGGGCAAGGATGAAGGCCTTTGCTTTCACCAGTACTGAGCAGCGATATCTCATCATTATGCTTTATGAAGAGGGTTACTTCTGTACAAAAGTGTGAAATGCCATCGCACCACAGTGAGCAGAGTGTTTGAAAAATACCAAATAACTGGTTCAGCTCTGGAAGATCAAAAAAAGTTGACAAAACCACAAGATTGGGCTCTGCAAGGCTTCCTGGGTGGAGCCTGCTGGTGGTGGCAGCAAAAAACCAGCTGCCTCCGAATTCCTGGCTACGTACCTGTTTAGAGGATCTTCCATCTGACATCTTAACAGGTTTTCTTACCCTTCAGGCAAGAAGGAAAGAAGAAATAGTTTTGCTGGCAAATACTTTTCGATTTTTGCAGCTTTTGTGCTTGCAGAGAGAGGGGGGCTAGCCCAAAGCAGAACGACCTCCATGCTGGGAACTTCAAACTGCCTTGTGCGGAACAAAGTAGGTCTCCCCCACTCAGTTCAAAGTTTTGATTGATTTAATCTTATCACGACCTGGATCCGTTTGCGTGAACAATAATTGTTTATCATAATTTGGCTAGTGTTCCATCACTCAGGCTGGGGGGGCAAATTTTACACCCCTCAGACAGGGTTCGCAACTTGGGAGTCCTCCTGGACCCACAGCTGACCTTTGACCATCACCTGTCGGCTGTGACCAGGGGGGCATTTGCCCAGGTTCGCCTGGTGCGCCAGTTGCGACCCTACCTGAACCGGGAGGCTCTCACAACGGTCACTCGGGCCCTTGTGACCTCTAGGCTGGAATACTGCAACGTGCTCTACATGGGGCTGCCCTTGAAGAGCATCCGGCGACTTCAGCTAGTCCAGAATGCGGCCGCGCGAGTGATTGTGGGCGCACCATGGTTCGCCCACATAACACCTATCCTCCGCGAGCTGCGCTGGCTACCTGTTGATCTCTGGGTGCGCTTCAAGGTGCTACTTACCACCCATAAAGCCCTCCATGGTAGTGGATCTGAGTACTTGAGGGACCGCCTCCTGCCAATTACCTCCCTATGACCTATTAGATCACACAGATTAGGCCTCCTCCGAGTTCCATCCGCCAGTCAGTGTCGACTGGCAACTACGCGGAGGAGAGCCTTTTCAGTAGTAGCTCCGACCCTTTGGAACGATCTCCCCGTGGAGATTCGTACCCTCACCACCGTCCAGACCTTCCGCACAGCCCTCAAGATCTGGCTATCCCGTCAGGCCTGGGGATAAAGATTCTAATCCGTCCCCACCCGAATGATGAATGAATGTTGTGTTCTATTTTACTTATGTATTGTCTCATGTCTTGTCTTGTATTCCCCTCCCTATAAATTGTAAGCCGCCCTGAGTCCCCTCAGGGAAAAGGGCGGCCTATAAATAATAAACAAATCAAATCAAATCAAATCAAGATTTTAGCTTCTTTTCTTTTTCTCCTCTGAAAATCTATTTACTTAGAGGCTTTTAAAATGGCACCGAGCAGGCTGGTAATAATGAATACTTTTTGTTAATTGTCACAAGAACTCAAAATTTCATTTTATACAATCACTTATATACTGTGCATAAAAAAAAGAAAAAAGGAAAAAAAAAACCCAACATAACACTTCATTCCCCCATACACCCTCTCTTCTCCCCCTCCAACTTTCCTTTCACCCCTCCAGCATTCCCCTCTTCTACTTCCCTACCCCCTCAGACATCTCCCCTCCCTCCATTTCACCCTCCTTACATTCCCTCTCACTCCCTCAAAACTCAAAATTTCAAAGGAGCATGCTTATCACTTGTTTTACAATCGGCCAGCAGAAGTTTTTTAATTAGTTTCATTTTTACAAGACTTTCACTCCCTCATTAATCTTGCTTATCTGGAAGTTAAATGGTGATAAATCTGCTGAACTGTCTTGTTACAATGTTTACTCACTGAAAGTTTTGCCAAGCCTTAAATTTCAAAGTAAAAGGAGAAATTCAGCTTCTTTACTTAAAGCTGCTTAAAGCTGCATAGTCAGGCAGAGTTTTATTAATTGCAGGAAGATAAATTTTGAAATGGCTTCAAAACCAAGTTTTAATTTGAAGCCGTCACCCTCTATTCCCAGGGGCACATCCCCAGTGCCTGGCACAAGGCTGCAGCCTCCACTTCCTATGCCCCCTGCTGGGGATGTGTTAACGAAAGAATTTTTCCTGAGCGAACTAAGCGTGGCTCTTAATGCACAGACAATTAAAATGGAAGATAAGCTTAGAGATCATAGAGAGGTGATAAGGCAGGAGAGAAAAGAGGAAATAAAAGAAATGAAAGAAGAAATCAAAAGTGAAATAAAAGGACTTAAACAGGAGTTGTATGAGAAAATCGATGCCAGGGTTGTTAAAATTAAAGAAGAAATGCTGAGACTTGTAACTGTATTGACAGAACATGTTTCTGGAATTGAAGATAGTCTAGAGTATCTTAATGACGCCAATACCAACTTGACATTGAAAACAGAGGTGGTGGAACAAAAAGTGGAAAATGCTGAAAAAGAAATTATTATGATACAGTATCGACAAATGGAGTTCGCATTAAGAGTAAGGGGGCTGCGTGAGGAGAAACAGGAGAACCTGAAACAGATCCTATCAGAAGCTTTTGACCGCCTGACGGGAAGACCAGGGACCAACCTTGACTGGCAAATCGACAAAGCTTATCGCGTTAACTCTTGGCTGGCAAAGCAGAAGCAGCTTCCTCGAGACATCGTTATATACTTCACTACAAGAGAGCTTAGAAATATGGTACTACAAGCATCTTATAACACTAAGCTTCAAATTGGCAGTCAAGACCTGATTGTTTTGAAAGAGATACCACCTCAAATGTTAAGAGCCAGGAGAGACTACGCTTTTTTGGTCGAAGAACTCAGAAATCGTCAGATACAGTATAGATGGGATGCACCATTTGGCATTATATTTACATTTGATAGGCAAAGATATCGCCTCAACTCTGTATGGAAAGCCCGAGATTTTTATTATAATATATTGAAGGCTGGATACCCTGCACCATCTGGACCTGGAGAAAGACCACAAGAAGGACAGGATAGACAGCAAACTACACAACCACCAGATAAGATGGAGCATCTCCCTCTTCTAGAAGCGCAAGGTGTTATGGAACAAAGACCTAGCCGCATGATTACTAGACGAATGGAGAAACAAGCTAAAAAGCAACAATATCAATAATCACCGGCCATCGATCAAGGAACTACAATAACAAGTCTGGAAGCAGTGGGAGGAGCTAGGCCTAAGATTAAACAGGCCATGCAGGAAGCTCTAAAAATGCTTCAGCCAACCAAAGATGACAACTAAGATTTTAACATGGAATGTCAACGGACTGAATTCTCCACAGCAGAGAAAGAAAATATTTCACTATCTCAAACAGTTTAAGAATGATGTAATTTGTTTGCAAGAAACTCATATCAAGTCAACTGATCAAAAATATTTGATTAACTCAAAACTTGGTCAACATTTTGTAGCTTCCGCTATGGAAAAGAAGAACGGTATAGTTGTATACTTAAGAAAAGATATGAAAGCTGAATTAATAGAAGCAGATCCCTTCGGAAGATATATTGCTTTAGACCTAATCCTAGAAGGGAAAAAGACATTACTTTTGGGAATTTATGCCCCCAATCAACAGCAAGATAGATTCTATAGAAATCTTCATGCTAAATTAATACAGTGGGACTATAGTCCCTGTATACTATTGGGTGATTGGAATGGAGTGATAGACACTAAGAGAGATAAGAAAACTTCCCGCCTAAATACTAAGATGCGAGCAAAGTTACCCAAACCTTTCTTTGACATCATGGATGACTTTGAATTGAGAGATATTTGGCGAGAAAGAAATGCAGAGGAATATGACTTCACTTTCTTCTCGGACAGGCATCAATCCCTTTCAAGGATTGATTTTATACTAACCACTAATGATTTGCTTTCTAGGGTCAAGAAGACAAAGATTGTGGCTAGGGTCCTTTCGGACCATAACCCAGTTTGGATGGAGTTGGGAAGGGTAGTGCAGGCAAGAAGGTCTTGGAGATTGAATGAAAATTTATTTAGATATGAAAAGTATATAAATGATTGTAAAAAAATTGCTATCTGAATATTTTGTTTTGAATATGAATAAGGGTACATCTATGGAATTCGTATGGGATGCAAGCAAAGCATATATGAGAGGAGTGCTGATGAATATAAATAAAACACATAGAAATAAACAAGGGTTAAAACGAACAGAACTGGAAGAGGAAATTAAGAGAAAAGAGTTGGAGTTAACAATGAACCCAGGCGATACAAAGGTTAAGGAAGCTATTAACATATTAAAATCTCAATTTGACATGTTGATCTCTGACCAGGTAGCCACTAATTTATTATATGCAAAACACAATACTTTTTGTAATGCAAACAAACCTGGCAGATGGTTAGCTTATCAGATTAGGAAAAAAAGGAAAACTCGAAATATATCTAAACTGATTTACAGAGGGAAGGAGGTGTTTCAACAGGAAGAGATTCAAAAGGCATTTCGGGAATTTTTTACAGAACTGTATAAAGGGGATAAAATGAATGGTTTAGATATAGACAAATATTTAGATAAAGAGAAAATACCTTCAGTTAGAGAAGAGCACAGGCAAAAATTGAATCAACCAATAACCTCAGGGGAAATCTTACAGGTAATTAAGCAATTAAAGTTAGGGAAAGCACCAGGTACAGATGGCTTGACAGCGGTTTACTATAAAAACTTACAGTTAGAAATGGTAGAACCTCTTAGAGAATTATTTAATATGATTCAAATGGAAGGTAAAGTGCCTCCATCTTGGAAGACAGCGTTTATATCTTTGATACCCAAAGAAGATCAAGATACTACCCAACCCAAAAATTATAGACCTATTTCATTACTGAATGTAGATTATAAAATTTTCACTAAAATATTAGCAAATAGGTTAATGTTGGTTATTCAACAATTGATACACACGGACCAAACAGGTTTTATACAGGGGAGACAGATGAAAAGTAATGTCAGATTAATTATTAATGCATTAGAATATTTGGGAAAGAACAACCAGATCCCTGCTGCGTTTATATTTTTGGATGCTGAGAAGGCCTTTGATCGAGTTAACTGGCAATTTCTGTTGAAGATATTGCAAAAAATGCAGATAGGAGACAATTTTTTACAGTCAATTAAAGCAATATACCAACAGCAAACAGCACAAATCATAGTCAACGGACGTTTAACCGACTCTTTTCAAATTGGAAAAGGTACAAGACAGGGCTGTCCTTTGTCCCCATTATTGTTTATTATAACTTTGGAAGTATTGTTGAATAAAATACGGGGCTTGGATGGTTTAAAAGGGATCAAGATTAGGCAGCAAGAATACAGAGTGTGTGCTTTTGCGGATGATTTGGTCATAATATTAGAACAACCGCAGGAATCCAGTATGGTCTTAATGAATATGATTAATCAATATGGTCAAGTGTCTGGCTTTAAAATAAATTTAGGAAAAACCAAAATATTAGCTATAAATATGAATATTAAACAAAAGGAAGAATTAGGAGTGATGCTAGGATGTGAGGTAGTTAAAAAGTCAAATATCTTGGAGTTAACATCTTAACTTCAAATGGGAAATTATATAAGCATAATTATGAACCACTTTGGCATAGTATACAGACAGAGATGAAAAAATGGAAAAAATTGCACTTATCTTTGCTGGGTAGGATAGCGGCAGTGAAAATGAACATCTTACCAAAATTTTTATTTCTTTTCCAAATATTACCTATACTTAAAAAAGATGCGAATCTTCTAGAATGGCAGAAGGGTATCAACAAATTTGTATGGGCAGGAAAGAAGCCGAGGGTAAAGATGAAAATAATGCAAGATGTACGTGAGAGAGGAGGTTTGAAACTACCTAATTTAAAACTATATTATGATGCAGTGGCATTATCTGTAATTAGTTATTAGACTCATTTAACTAATGATAGAATATTGAATATTGAGGGACACGATCTGGTATATGGTTGGCATGCTTACCTGTTATTCAACAAAAAATTGGATAAGAATTTCAAAAGTCATATTTTAAAAAATGCTTTACTGCGGGTCTGGAAAAAATACCAATATAAATTAAATGACAAGATACCCATGTGGGCAATTCCTAGACACGCAATTGAAAATATGAATATAGCACAAAAACAGGACAGAATTACTTACAGACAGCTTCTTACCTCGGAAAGGGGGGTATCTTTAGAGGTATTGAAAGAGGAGAAGGTAGTTCAAATATGGTTCCAGTATGGGCAATTACAGGCTAGGTGGAAAATAGATCAAAAAATTGGTTTTATCCAAGTTGAGGATAATTTGTTTAAACAAATAAGAGATCAAAGCTTAATGCATATAAAGAGGATATATAATGTATTAATACAAATGGATTCGGAAACAGAATTAGTTAAAGATTGTATGATAAAATGGGCTCAAAATATTGAAGAACCAATAATGTTGGATACATGGGAAAGAATCTGGGTAAGAAATGTGAAATTTACACAAGCTCAAAATCTGAGAGAAAATTTTTACAAAATGTTCTATAGATGGCATTTAGATCCTAAAAAGTTGGCTTCTATGTATCCGAATGTACAGCCTAAATGTTGGAGGTGTGGTTCTCTTGATGCTACATACTATCATATATGGTGGACCTGCCAAAAGGTTAAGGCATTCTGGATAAAAATATGGTGGATTATGCAAAATATCTTTAAAAGAAGGATAAAGTTTATTCCTCAGTTATTTTTACTAGGTATATGTACTGACTTTACAGTGGTAGAGACTAACTTGATTCTGCACCTAATAACGGCAGCACGACTGTTGGTGGCACAATACTGGAAGAAGGAAGACTTGCCTACAATTCAAGAATGGACATTGAAAGTCACAAACTTAGCCGAGATGGCTAAAATATCAGCATATCTTAAAGATCACTCAAATGAGAGATATAAACGAGACTGGAAAAAATGGATTGACTATATACAAAATAAATACGGGACCAAGAAATTCCAGTTAGCCTATGCTTAAGATTAGAAATGATTTAAATTGTTTAAAGTTAGTTCAGCAAGAAGAAGCTAAGGTCAATGTAGAATGTCATTAATTTCTTTATTTCTTTTTTCTCAATAGATTTTAGACTTTGTTTGTTAAAAATCCATACCGTGTACGGGTTCTGGGAAGTCAGGGAGGTGGAAGGAGGGGGGGTTGGGGGGTGGAGGGAGGGGCATACAAAAATTGTACTTTGATGTTTTAATGATTGACGAATGATGAAATATTTGTGTTTTAAAAGAAATAAAACCTTTGAAACAGAAGATTGGGCTCTGCAACACATTTTGATGGCTGACAGGAAGATCACCTCATCTCAGATTACAAGAATTTGGGGTGAAACATGTGGTGTAAAAATATACACAAGCACAGTGCATTGCAGACTGTTTGCCAGAGGGCTCAAAGGCTGCGTGACCCGTCAAAACCGCACTCGACTAAACCGCGCCTGATTAAACCGCGTTGCTGATATCATCAACAGGGCGACAACAGCCAGCGTGGAGAAAGAAGGGAGCTTTAAATAGCGCTTTGAAAGCAAGCTGATTCAATTTAAGGTAAGGGTTAGGTTTAAGGTTAGCTTTAGGGTTAGGTTTAGGGTTAGGTTAAGGGTTAGGGTTAGGGTTAGGTTTAGGTTAAGGGCTAGGGTTAGGTTTAGGGTTAGGTTAAGGGTTAGGTTTAGGGTTAGGTTTAGGATTAGGTTTAGGGGGGTTAGGTTTAGGTGTTAATTTTAGGTTTAGGGTTTACAGCGTGCTTCTGACTCCACGCTGTTGTCGCCCTGTTGATGACATCAGCGACGCGGTTTAGTCGGGCGCGGTTTAGTCGAGCGCGGTTTTGTGGTGGAACCCAAAGGCTGCAGGGCTTGAAGTAAACCTTTGCTCACAGACGCTCACCACTCTCGTCGATGTTCATGGACCAAGAAGTATGACAAGTGGACCAACGAATAGTGGGCCAAGGTCATCTTTAGTGACAAGAGCGATTTCTACTTGACTGGGAATCAGTCCAATAAGTATGTCAGAAGATTTTCAGCTGAAGAATTTAGGCCATACTGCCTGAATCTATCTGTGAAGCATCCATTGCATGTGATGATCTGGGGCTGTATCGCTGCTTCTGGTATTGGTTGGATACAAATCGTGCAGGGAATCATGAATTCCAAGCAGTATGTTGAAGTCTTGGAAAAGACCATGCTTCCTTCAGTTCAGCAACTTGTAGGGAAGGACTTTTACTTCCAGGATGACAACTCTCCTTGTCATCGAGCTAAGTCCATCCAGCAGTGGATGAAGAAGCATGGTGTTCGACTCCTGGATTGGCCAGCTCAGAGCCAGGATTTGAATCCAATTGAGAACTTGTGGGCCAGGATTGGTTACAAAATAAGCAAGAAGCATCCAAAGACCAAGCAGGAGCTGATTAAATCCATTATTGCAGCCTGGCATCACACGAAAGATCATGTGCAAAGACTTATACAGTCTATGTCGAAGCGATGCCACCTGGTGATAAGCAATAAGGGCTGGCCAATTTCATATTAGTAACCATGTTTGGTTATCTAAATGGTCCTTTTCAGGGCCACAAACAATAAAAATGTTAATAAAACACTAGCATTGGCCTTAGTAATTGCAGGACGTATGCCATTGGGTATGCATCAGTTAATCTGTTTTCATAGTCATTTGTAAGCATGCATTATAATCATACAAGAAAATTCACAATCCCCATCCAAATAGCACCAAATTGCAAAAAGCTTATGCTTTTCACTTAAAAACCACCAGTATTTATTTAAATATAACAATATTTGCATAGCAGTTAGCATAAAATATCATAAAATCAATGGCCTATCCAAAAAAATGTTATAAACCGTAAACCGTAAAGCGTGCAGGAGTTTTTCACACAGCTGTAAGTGTAGTATTTGTTAGTTGGAGTAAAATGCTTTTCCTCCTGTATAAGCTCTCAGTTAGTCATAAAATGCAACAACACAGGACAAATAGCCTGTTGAATTGTAATAATAGGGATGGGGACTGATTGCCTACAAATAGTGATTTTAACAGTCCTGGAAGTAAATGATATTATCAGAGAGTCAGTTTGCTGTAAGGATTAAGGCACCAGTCAGAAACTGAGAAATCATGAGTTGTGGTCATGAAGACTCAAAGCCAATGGGTGACCTTGGGCTACTCATTCTTTCTCAGCCCTAGGAACACATAATGAAACTATCACTTCCACAAAACCTTGCCCAGAAAAACTGCAGGGATTAGTCCAAGCAGTTACCAAGACTCAACAGAGGGAGAAGGGAGGCAGGGAGGGAGAGACAGAGAGAGATCATAGTAAATGTCAAGATTAAGAGTCTATCATCTTTCTATTTCTAGCACAATGGGAATAAGTTAAGGTGTAAGGTTTTCAAATGATTGTCAATGATTAGATGAAGTGGAACAATATGTTCTATGTTTGGTCCAGAAGTTCAAAGTTTTCCATCTCTAGTTTTAATATGCCTTGTCAGTTCAATTGTCTAAATGGAAAAGGTGAACTATTGTCTCATCAATAAAATTGACTGTCATTTCCATATTTGATGATGCCAAAAGAATATATCAGAAATGGGTTAGAAGTAGAGAAGAAGAACCAGGATAAAATGTTTCGTCTTTACATTGTATGTCTAAATTCCTTTTACTTGCCTAAGGGACCTCCCCTCCTCTCATTTCTCAAATCTTGGAATAATTGTGTCACTACCATGTTTTCCCGAAATTATGACTTGTCCTGATAATAAGACCATGCCATATTTTTCATGTGGACAAAAAGATATGCCCTCCCCCAATAATAAGCCCTGGACAACCCCCCCTCCAGCCAGGCAGAGCGCCACTCACAAACCTAGCGATATCCCAAAGGCACAAAGCCGCAGGAGCTGGGGGGCAAAGGTACTCACATTGCTTGACGCCTTTGGGATACCGCTTGGTTGGTGGGTGGTGCTGAGCCCAGCTGGAGCGAGGGGTTGCCGGGCAGCTGCTCTTACGAGCAACCGCCTGACAATGCCCCTTTCCAGCCGGGCAGAGTGCCACTCACCGACCCAGTAATATCCCAAAGGCGCAAAGCCACATGGCACTCTGACCAGCTGGAAAGAGAGGTTGCACAAGCACTTGATCTGCCTCCAGCTTGCATGCCTCCCTGCCTCACCATGCCCAACTCTCCCTGCAGGGCTGGGCCAGGGCGCCATCACCCTGCTGCTGCCACTGCTGCCCCACTGCCACTACCACCCTGCTGCCGCTGCCACCCCACTGCCGCCGCCCCACTGCCACCACCGCCACCCCGCTGCCCCCACCGTCGCCATGCTCCGAGCATAACCGGCTTCCAAACTCCGGAGATCCGCTGCCAAGTCTTCCAGCAGCGACCACTCTGGGATTACATTCTATGGTTGTGGGCTGGCTGTTGGAAGACTCTGGTACAGAGAGTCTTCCCACAGCCATCCCACAACCATAGAGCGTAGTCTCAGAGCGGCTGCTGCCGGAAGACTCAGCAGCGGATCTCCAGAGTTTGGAAGCCGGTAATGCTCGGAGAATGGCGGTGGCGGCAGCAGTGGGGCAGTGGCAGCAGTGGGGCGGCAGCAGCGCCCTGGCCCAGTCCTGCAGGGAGAGTTGGGCATGGTGAGGCAGGGAGGCATGCGAGCTGGACGCAGAACAAGTGCTCGCACAGCCTCTCTTTCCAACCGGGCAGAGCGGCACGTGGCTTAGCGCCTTTGGGATATTACTGGGTTGGTGAATGGTACTCTGCCCGGCTGGAAAGGGGCATTGCCAGGCAGCTGCTCGTGTGGTCCCCTCATGGTGGCTTTGCTGCACTGCTGCGACAGCACAACACAGTCATTTGCCCCTGAGGCTATGCCCGGCTCTTTGGGTGCCCACTCTTGTGAGAGAGCAGCCACCCGGCAACCCCAAACCAATAAGCCCCCCCATAATAAGGCCCAAGCAAAATTTAGAGGTCAAAAGAAAATAAGACCCTGTCTTATTTTCAGCGAAACACAGTAGTAACATGATCATTGGCTCCATGAGTTATGGCAATTCATAGTTGATTCAGGAAAGGCAAATGTTGAAACAAAAAACTCAAGGTAAATCTGTATTGTTTTTCTGCAGCTGACAGATGGGATATGTGCGCATAATTACCCCTAATTTCATAGGCTCAACTCTAGAGACTGAAAAATCAGGAAAGAAAGGTAAAATAGATTTAGAAAAGCAATGCAACTTCCTCTCTGTTCTATATCCACTGTGTCTAAAGCCCCTAATATTGCCTGCAAACTACTCATCTTCCAGTATCATTAGATAAGCCTTCTTTACTCTAATAAAACTAGCTCAAGCCATCTTGTATCTCTAGAATACAATTGAAAATCATTACATACTCCTTTACTCTGTGCTTTCTTCACCATGGTCTGCTAATTTCCTAATTAGTAGTAATTCTTCTGGAAGAATCATCAATGGCAGCTTTCAACATCTGCATAACATTGGCACAGTTATCAATATAACTAGGATCATTGTTGTGTGAGATACAAATTGTCCTTTGGCAGCTTCATATGTCAAGCTACCAAGGATAAATCCCATTGAGGCACAGTTTTTAGAAACCTCAATGGTCTTAAGGAAATGTATAAGTCAATTGTATAATGATGAAAATCTTACATTATTCTGGGAATCCATCATACTACCTGTTGCCTGAAATAAGGGTTGGGCTATTTGTATAGTAGTTAACGGTGTTCTCAGAGGATCTTGCAGAAAACTTCAATGGAAAATAAGACTGTCCAAGACTTTTCTTCAACAACAGTATATAAAATATGTTCATAGCAGTTCATAGCCAGGTTGCCTGTATTTTTATTATTTATATTGTTATGTTTGTTTCCTACTATGATTTGATTGCTTATTAGTAACTTACAACTATCACTAAGTGTTGCATCTTATGATTCTTGATGAATGTATATTTTTCGTTTTTCCTTTTTTTCCCTTTTATGTACACTGAGAGCATATGCACCAAAGACAAATTCCCTGTGTGTCCAATCACACTTGACCAATAAAGAATTCTATTCTATTCTATTTTCTATTCTATTCTATTCTAAAAGGAAATTGAAAAAACCACTGACTGCATTCAGTTTATAACTCATTTGATCTCTCAGCTTCTTTAGGCAGAATTATTTTTCAGTGTTTTACTATAAGTCTTCTTCAATCGCGGTGTGGATAAAGTTGTCCTAGCCAACCTCTAACTCTTTCTCAGGCTCTAAACATATTAATGCATATGGGCACCTTTAACTTCAGAGATAATGGAAGACCCAAGGCATGACAGGAATACTTATCATTAGGAAACCATCTACCCCACAACTCTAAAGGAAATTGTGCAAAAAAATTCTTTGGAAGCTACATTTGGAACAACACCCAAAAAAGATGTTAATTAATAAATTACTTAGTAATAGCAGTAGGTTGTAGTAGTAGGTAGCAGCAGCAGCAGCAGCAGTAGTAGTAAATGATCTAGAAATGTTTCCACAGCATCAAAGTTATATATTTCCATTTTTATATGGAAAAGACAAAATATTCATACTGGCATTATTGTGAAAAACACTTGCTTACAAAAATGCCAAGATTTTTACAGGTAAATTTGTATGCTACTCATATTTATTTGTTTGTTTGCTTGCTTGTTAATTCACTTATTTATTGTTTATCTATATGTAGACATCTAAACAAATAAAATGCTTTTTAAAAAATGAAGATGTACAAACAATGCATTTTTTTTGCTATAATGAAGAATAAAATGAGGGGAATGTGTTACTTACATTTATGGCAGCACAGAGAATAGAGTATTTATTGATTTTGGTTTTTTAAAATACTATCCCATTGATTGGCTGGAGCAGTGATGTGAAGATAATTAGAATACACTTATCCTCAATTTGTTTTTGAAGGACTGGGAAGTAAAAATATTTACATGTTATATGTAAATGAACTGACTTTATCTTCCAAACAAAATTCTACGTCATGTAAGTTAGTATCTTTGTTATTGGTCACAATCTCAGAGAATTTTGAAATACAGTATCATGCGTATAATGGGTGATTGTAACTTTGGAAAAATAGCTAAATTTATAATAATTCAAAATTAGGTAAGCTAAGGTTTAAATATGAACAATAAATGTTTTCAAACCATTCCATTTTTGAAATCTGACCTTGAATTGTCTGTTATGAACTGGAAATCTAACCACATTCCTCAAAATGGTTTGTACACGCCTAATGAATACATATTATCTTCAGTCCTATGCATACGGGATAAAAGTGAATGTAAGGAACAAAAATATAAAACAGAACCATGGAAGTTGGCAATATTAGACTACATGTTCTTTTTCAACACAGTACTTTAATCTAACTTTAATTAACTCAGGGTATTAGAATTATTGTGCCAAATTCTACAAGGAGCCTGGCATTATGGAAGAGCTAGCGGTAAATTATTGCTATTTCCCATAATAACTTTTAAATCTTCATCTCTGTTTTTCATTTACTGCAATGATCGACTTCTCTGCACCAGTCATAAAGGATTTAGGAAGAAGTATTTATTTTTCTTCATTTAGGCATCAAGCTTCCATGGCATTAAGAACAGCAAATGTGCATAAAAGCTATGAATATGGACACAAGCTATTTATATCAGTAAATTCATAGGGATGTTTGGAACTGATACAGTAACACATAATACAAGAGCTCTTAAGGGAAAGAAAAGAGGCTATCCATGTAAAGACTGGATATTCAGCTTTCAAAACTGATTATCCTCTGTTTGAATGAAAAACACCTCTATTTCTCAAAAACAATGAATTGCCTTATGAAGCTTCATGATAGCTCATTTGGTAGACAGTTAGAAAACTATCAGGAATGAACAAAATTGCTTTTTTTCTATTTTATTTTTAATCCAAGTTGTAAAACAATTCATTTCAGTATGATTTAGCAAAGCCATTCTTATGCAGATTGCCTGCATGGAATATGCAGAAGAATCATTTGTTCTGCTGGATTTCTTCTTCTTTTGACTAGAAATGTTTTTAATTCATAGCTACATCATTCCGCAAACTCTGTGCTTCTCCCACAGAAGGGAATTTGTTTTAATTAAATCTGCTTGGTAGTCATTATTTTATACTTTGGTGAACTTTTTTCTTTCCTTTGGTACTTGTTGGTTTGCGGACCAATTAAATGTTGAGTGAGGTTGGCCACAAAGAAGCACACAATTTTTAAACAAATTGCTGTATCAATCTGGTATTTGGGGGGGGGGGGGAAGCAATTACTGTTACATATAGGAGACTTAAGCAATAAAAACTTTCTTCTGTCTGACATCCTTCTTTTCCAGAAAAATATACAACTTCTGAATAAAAACATACTTGCAGTGCACTGGTGGGATTCAAATAATTTAACAACTGGTTCTCTGCCCTAATGACCAGCTGTGTAGGTGTGGCTTGGTGGTCATGTGACTGGATGGCCGTGGCCAACTCAACATTACTCAGGTCAAAGGGCGCTTCGCCTTAGCTGTTACAATGTAATAAGGATTAAGCAGAGAGGCAGTTTCTGTAAGCAGGGCAATAAAGATTAGGCTGGAAACTACACCAGAATATTTCCTTCCTGCCTTCCTTACAAGATTAGCCCTGTAAAGTGGAGAAAAACAAAATAAGATTTCTTCCAACAACCCGTTCTCCCAAATAGGTGCGAACTGGCTGAATCCCACCACTGTTGCAGTATCATCAATATTTACTCATTCTAAAGATAATTCTCATTCAGGTAGGCTCATTCAAAGAGATTTCCATTCTTGAACTACAGTGCCATTGCAATATTTGCCTAATGCTCTTTTGGTTTTAAGCAGTCACTTCCCATATTCTTTGTGCATTATGTCTTAAGGGAAATCTAATATATTACTCCTTGCCCCTCATATAATATATGGAGACATCGGTCCTGGCACTACTATATGATGATATATCCAGATGTTATATGCACTATGTTAGCTGTTTGTGCATTTACCATAGACTAGATTTCAGGATGAGTGTCTTTGTCAAATAGTTGAAGTACTGGGACTTGGATGTAGGATCAATACCTAACAATTGAAGGTAATAAAAGCACAGAAGTGTGTCCTAAAATTACATTCACTGAATGTTTCTCAGGACTATATTTCTCAATAAACCAGGGATATATAATGAAACCAGTTTCCCATGCAGTGAATTCGAACAAGAGCTTGGAAGGGGAGTTTAGCTAAGGAGAGGAATAAGACATAAAAAAGAGGAGAAAAATGGGAAATGGGTGTATTGCCTAGTTTCTGCTGTTGGCTGTTTCCTGAATGATGTGATGGATTTTTGAGTGCTGCTAACTTTCTGTAAGGGTTATGAGTGCTACAGTTGCCCAGTTGAGATTGGATATTTGCATACTGCTGACTTAGCTGGGGTATGTAAAAAAGGAAACTCACTAACAAGTCAAGAGCAAAAGATCCAGCTTCAGAAGGCCATTGAGTTAAAGGTTCATCCAGCCTTGTTTTAATTGGATTTCAAGTTCAAGCATGGAGACAACATTGATTGCACTTGTGGATTCAATTGATGTTGATTGGACCATACCTGTCTGGAATAGTGATGGTACAATTGTCATAATTCTTTTTGATTTCTCAGCAGATTTAAACATGCCCAAACAAAATATCTTTCTGAGATCCCCAGTACTGCAGAGATTCTCCTCTTTTCTCTCCTGATCTCCCTGCCTAATTCTAGCTGGTGTAAGATCTGAAGATAGGTTTGATTTGAAGATCCTGGTTTATTGAGTGCTTCAAGGCTTAACACTCTTGAATCTCCTTTTTAACCTCTACATGAAATCACTGGGTGAAGTCATTCATCAACATGGAATCAGGACTGTGGTGAGATAACCAAAGTACATATCATCATGCTATATTGCCCAACAATTTTGCGGTGGCCAGCTTGGTCTTGATCCTAATAAAAAGAGTGGCTATGGGTACATGGTAATTTCATGCTGCTGATTTTTCCATCATTGGTTCTGAATAGAACTACTCTTCTTTTTATAGTAAGATGCACAAATTGTGCAGGAGGTCCTTCTTGATTCTGATTGTTGGGCAAGTATTACTTGTGTTTAGGAGGATCTTCACACAATTTCATCTGATGTGCCAATTGCACACTTTCTGAGCCTTGTATTGTCTCCATCTTTTATGATCTTCCCATCATCCTGGAAATCTTTGATTTTTGGTTCATCCTGAAATCTTCAGCAATGAAAACTACCTATATCCAGCTTAGATTACCGATCCTTTTCCTTCTCTCCTAACAACACATGAGTGCATTTGTACTTATTTTTTCTTTCTTTGCAAGGGTTCTGATTGTGTGAAAAATAATTGGTACAGAGACAAAACAGAATCAGCTCCAGCTCAGTGCTTTCCTAGATGAGATTATCACCTCAAAGTGAAATCACATGACAAGATGGCAGGTAGGATTCAGCTTCTTCATTCTCTATAGAGTGTGTAAAGAATAAACTACATTATGAATGGTAAGATAGCATCTGAGAGACTTTTTTCTTTCCCTGAAATATCTTTATTTTTGTTTCCAGTAGGTACAGATTCCTAAAATAAGAAATGATTGTATAGCTAGGTTGTTCTCCTTCATTTGTGGAAGGAAAGAAGGAAGGAAGAAAGGGAGGGAGGGAGGGGGGAGGAAGGATATGGCCATATTATATTACTATTTTTGTTTACTATTAGGATATCATGATCCTTATTTGGATCATAATTTGTGGAAGGAAAGCTATCTTCAGTATATGAAACAAGAAAAAGCAAATCTTCCATTTTAAATATCAGACCCTTGCACATCAATCCTATGAATGTAGCAGACTACAAAGCAACAGGGGAAGATATTAATGTTATCTTACAGATTTCTGGCTGGCATCTGATTGCTTACCAATATTGGAGTAGATTTATTTCTTGGTTTTTTAAAATTATTATTCAGACTGGATTCACATTTTGTATGGTGTTTTACTTACTTTTAAAAAATTTTATTATGATGATTTATTATGGTTAGCATACTGTAATGCAGGAATCCACACACTGAAATGATGCAACATTAGACATTTACCTATGTTTTCTTCTCCTCATCAAAATGCAACTCAGCTTCATGGCTAGGATAAGAAATAACATGACATCATCAATTCATATAGACATTATGTATGAATCTACCCTGGAATTGGCACATTTCAATGCAATTCTTTTGTTGGACTATTATGAGATTCTTTTACTAATTTTTTCCTCCCCTGTTATGCCATGGTGAATTTGAAATAGTGCCATCGAGTCAAGGACTGAAGCCAACAGTGAGATCAAAACATAACAGCCTGGAGCCTTTCCATAAAGTTGTAAACCTACAGAGTTTTCATGTAACATAATGGAGCACATACTGGGGCAACATTAATATTCTGTTGAGCTTCTTTAATGTTATTATTTCTAACTCTTTTTTTTAATAGTCTGGTATGGCTGGCATATAAATTTATGAGACTCTCTGAATGAGAATTGTCACCCGGGTACCTAAATGAGTTCTCATGCTTATCAAAAAAAAAAGGCTGTTTTATTCAGATTCTGCCACTGTACCTGTCAGGAAGAAATGGCATCAAATGTAAATTCTGTCTCCAGGCAGATAGATTGTGTGGAATTGCAATAAAATGTGAAGGCTTCTGTTACTGAAATTTTGTAAAGTCAAAACACAGCATAAAATCAATAGGTGGGACTAAACAGTTCATTGGCTATTTCTGGAGACTATTTTAATACCTAGTTGTCTGAAAGAAACAAAGAGCTAATGCTGAAGACAAAATTGTTTTGACAGTTGTAAAAGTATCCAGTATTCTTTAATTTTTAAAATCCTACCAGTCCATCCCATTTTTCTGATGGAACAATTCTAGTCACATATTCTGCATAACTTCTGTGTACTATTTGAGAGTTCTCCCCCCCTCCCTCCCTCCCCCTCTCCCTCTCCCTCCCCCCTCTCTTTAAAAAGATACCTGGCATTCGGTATTCAGTAAATTTAGTAGTAGCATCTTGTGTTGGTTAAAATATGCATAATATTAATAACAGGAGGTTTACAGGGTATCAATGGTTTAGAGGTTAGATAAGAGTAATAACTATAAAAGGAAAGAAGTTCAAACACCATTAAGTCCATCACTGCCTAATGACCAAAATCCATTATGATGTTATCTTCATTGTTATTGAATGTATTTCTGTCATGGAAACAAAGTCTTGCTTCATATCAGAATTACATTACTGCCAGAAATATATAAATAGAATCCCAGCCTAGAGACAAAATACGTCTGACAGATTTTTTTTCTGAAAGGAAAACAAATCACGAGTAACATTCCCCATTTGTGGCCCTTTTGTTAAGCTAGTGCTGATATACTTTGGATTAGGTTTACCAATTAATGTGGTGGGAGATATTTAATATTTGCAAAATTAATTTTAATTTCCTCATTCATGGATGTCAATTCTGTCCTTGCTATTTTTAAGAATCCATTGGATATTTTAATTCAGAAAACAAGAGGAGTATTAAAAGATACACTTAATTCCAATCCTATACACACACAGGGGCGCACACATATACAAGTGAAACACCATTGGAATCCTTGATGGTTTTTGAGGATAGCACTGGTGATGAAAACTTTTTTAAAAAAGAACCATAGTGAGACACACTCTTTTATGATATCTTTTTGTAGGATTCACTTTCAAGTATTAAAAGCCAAAGACACTAAAAATGGTTGTATGATGAAAGGCAAGATGTCCAAACACATTTTTGGCCCTTCCATGAGTTTATATTCAACTAGCAAATACTTCATTCGTGAGGATTACACACACACACACACACACACACACACACACACACACCTGAATAGACATAGTATTCAGCATATTGTGGGGTTGTTAGATTTAGAAGGTCTCTTGAAATGCCAATATTCTTGATTTCATAACTAATTTTAAGCTATTATAAACCGTTCTTGCAGATAAAACAGATTCAAACAAAATAGGATATTTTATATGCTTGCTTCCTTTAGGTGCAATCAGAATAGAAGGTAAACTCTTAAAAACACTGCTTTTATTCAATATGCAATAATAAAATTCAGGTAATCCTCAACTTATTATCACAATTGAGTCCAAAATTTCCATTGTGAAGCAAGACAATTATTAAGTGAGTTTTGCCCCATTTTATGACCTTTCCTGACATAGTTTTAAGTTAATCACTGCAATTGTTAAGTTAGTAATATGTTTGTTAAGTAAATCTACCTTCCCCATGACAGAAAGTTGCAAAAGGTGATCAATTTCAAATGGTCACTAAATGAATTGTTGTAAGTTGAGAACTACCCATACAGAGGAAAAGACAGAAAGAGAAAGAACTTTCTGCAGTCAACTTTTTGTAGTGTTTTTATAGAATGTTTTGTAGAGTATTTATAAGTAGAGGAAAATTGATTAGTTCTCAGCTTTACAACTGAACGTTTAGATACTAAATTCAACTTTAAAAAAACATGAATGAAAATTATTTAAATTCTTGGATATTTTCTATAAATAATATTTGGCTCCTATTTCAGACCCATTATGTAAAGACCTAGCTCTCTGAAAAAGGCTGTAGCACTGGGGAAGGAAAGTGAAGAGAATGAGTAGCAGCAAGGTGGATTGACTCCACTGTTGGTAGACTTGAAAGAATAGAAAAGGAACATGTCATGAAGAAAATTTATTTCTGTAGCTTTCATTATTTTAAAATAATTAAAAATGATATGCTTTTCCTACAGTAGTCCTACAGTAGTCACATCTTATAAAAAGAGACATAAATATTTTGGGAATAAAATTTTGGGTAAATAATTTATTTCATCAAGAATTAAAAAATAGAAATACATCAGTTTTGTATATAAATTTCCAACTAAAAGTTAACACTGTTGAGCATGGAAGATTGTTAATTTTCAAGAGTATAAGACTTTGATATTGGGAATTAATACTCCAAATGAGAATAAACTACTGTTCTATAAAGGACTTGAGGAAAGACTAATAAATTTATATTATAATCATTGGTATTTGATGGGAGATTGGAATGTAGTGTAGCCTCCTCATAAATGCATAGAACCTCTGAGAAAAAAGTATTAAAACTACCAAAGGGAAATGACCCAAAGCTTTTTTTTATTATTTGATGAACAATTTAAGGTAAGTTGACATACAAAGGCATAAAAATAGAATACATCTACTTTTCTGAAAGTCATATATCTATTTCAAGAATAAATACGATTTGGATTTCAAAGAATTTAGCTAGTAAGACTTCTAAAGTAGATATATTACCAAAAACTTTTGGATCATAATCCTGGAAGTTCGGTTTATAAAAGTAAATCTAGTTCTTTTAGCTCGACATTAAATGAAATATCCCTACAGACAGAAGCTATAATAGAGGATTGTAAAAAGAAATTGGAAATAATTTAAATAAGGTATTGCTTTAAGAATAGTTTGTATAGAAGTATAATTTTCATTATAGGTTATTTTAAATATATATTTGTAATAATGAACTCAAAAAGAAGAGTCAAGATAAAATACAAGTTATTTTGGATAAGGTAAACAGAAAAGATTAACTTAAGAAATTTCCAGAAAAGATAAATAGGTTTAAATAACTAATTGCTTCTGGATGAGATGAACATAAATTAATCAAATAAATAAATAAATATAGTTATCAACAAATTAAGCTTTTACAATAACATTTATGTTAATAGTAAGAGAATTAATAAAATAAAATATGTAAAGGAAAAAATATTAGGCAGCAAAAAAACAGGGAAATGGTTGGCATATAAACTGTAAAAAGAACAGGAAAAGAAAATGATATTGAATACACAAGAGAAAGAAACTGTATTAATGGATAACTTAGCACTTTATCAATATTACACCAATTTGTATAAAGGAAGTGACATATATCTGAAGAAAACAGATAAATGTGTAAAGTAACAAAATTCACTGAGAATTACAGAGAAAGAGACAGATTATGAATGAGCTATAATAATAAAGGTAGTTTCTGAAGTTATAAGATGATTAAACCAGGAAGGGTACCTACACTAGATGGATTACCACCAGTGTGTTATTATAAAAGTTTTGGGGCTAAACTTTTACAATCCTTGCCCCCAAAAATGATATATTTTAAGTGTCAGGGAAGAAAGATGTCAGACAACTGCCAAGAGGCCAATCTAAAACTGATATGTAATGAGGGACAAGATTGACTTTAAGAAACTATAGGTCACTCTCATTAGTAAATTATGACTATAAGTTATTTGAAACAATTGGAGCAATAACAATTAGACTTATATACCACTTTACAGTGCTCGATAGCCCTTTCTAAGCAGTTTACAGAGTTAGCATATTGCCCCCAACAATTTGGGTTCTCGTTTTACTGATCTCAGAAGGATGGAAGGTCAAGTCAACCTTGAGCTTGTTGAGATTTGAACTGTCAAATTACAGACAGCTGGCAGGCAGCAGAAGTAGTTTGCAGTACTGCACTCTAACCACTGTGCCATCACGGCTCATTTAGAACAATATTAGAAGTGTTGGACATTTTGGACTATTTGGAGCAACATAATGAAAACAAGTCAGATTGATATCTTAGATGCAGAGAAGGTTTTTTAACAATGTGAACTGGGATTTTTCAGAGGGTTGGAATGTAAGAATTTTGGAGATAATTTTATAAAGTAAATAAGATCAATTTACACTTATAATCATGGAGTAAGAGACAAATTGTCACTTCTTGTTTGTATCTTAAGATTAATGATTGTAACTATGATTTATGATCTATGACCTATCACTTTGTTGTATATGTGTACACACTGAGAGCTTACGCACCGGAGACAAATTCCTTGGGCACCCAATCACACTTGGCCAATAAAAAAAATCTATTCTATCCTGTCCAACTCGATTCATAATTATAACTGCTGTAAAGATTGGAAGCTACTTCTTTGTCTGTTTTTTCTTTCTTTTCTACTTTGCTTTAACCCCCCCCCCCTTTGTGGCACTTTTAGCTTTCTCTTTTATTTCTTTTCTTTTTTCTTATTTTAGAGTTTGTATTAGTTTTTAATATCACTTTTAAAAAAATTCTGAATGAAATTATATTAACAGAGGGAAAATCTATGCATCTAGCCACTAGAAATTGAATATTACTTGGTAGCGCATAATCAATCCATCCATCAATCAATGCATATATCTATATATTTTGTAGACTTTTTAAATTGGATAACATTGTAAGTTTTAAGAATTACCCTGAATGGGTTTCCGTTTGAATGTTAATTCAAAAGGGGGACAGAAGGTAGATCCAATAGAATTTTCCCCTATCTCTATTAAATGGATAGTAATCGGAATTCAGGTCATGGTAATAGAGCACAATCATTAATTTCTAGAGATAATAGGCCCGGGATAAAGCCAATAAGGACTGCAAAGCAATTAAGGGCCCAATCAAATAATTGTGTTTCTGTTAGTGTCAGCACTCCTCCATTGAATAATCAGGAAAGAAAACCACGAGACTCCATTGATAGAAATCAAGTGTATAATCAAGTGATTATTTAGGTGCGAAAGCAAATGATATATAGAATAACCCATTCCCCACCCCTTGGCATCCCAGTTACAGTCCAATCATAATTCTTCCAAGTGTCAGGTGTGAGATAACTTCGAAAGGCATTACCCAGATGGAATGCTGGTGCCGTTGGCCTTGGCGGGAAACCTCCTCCACATGCGCAGTAAGACAGGCAGCAGAACTCCAGAATCCTCCTCCAGCACAATTAGTAATCCCCTCCCAAATACCATGCTCCCCTCCCCGTTTCAATGGTAGCCGAAGCAGCAGCAAAGCAGAGGCTGACATCCGGCCCTCCTCTGGAAAAAGATGGTCAGGCCTGGAAAATGACAAAACACAAACAAACAGACAAACAACAAAAAACAGAAAAAGAAAAGTAGGGGGGGGGAGAGAGAAAGCCAAGAAGGAGAGTCAACTAGGGCTTGTCTGGTAAGCAGAATAGAACTGGCGGAGTAGTTGGGGGCACTGTTCCCTCTAAGGTGCGCGCGTGCGTGGCCGCGCACATGGAAAGAAATCCCCGCGCAGAAGTTTCTAACTGCCGCGCAGAGATTTCTACCAAAGCAAACGTGGGGAAGTCCTTTGCAGGCGGCTAGAACTGGCCTCCCGCAAAGGACCTCCCCAGTCTTGTTTTGATGAGCCGCCAGTCCTCTTGCTTCTTCTCCTTCACCGGCAAAGCTCCCGCTGGCTTCCCCGCCCGTGGCTTTGGTGCCTTTCCTCCACGCGGAGCACCTGAGCTGGCTCCCGCGTTATCCCTCCCCCTTCCTCCTCTGCCGTGCTTTTGAGGCCGCGGGAGCTAGTAGGAAAGCGGCGGAGGTGGAGGCGGCGGCAGGGGTAACCCAGAGCCCAGCTGAGGTGGAGTCAGCTGGGCTCTGGGTTATCCCTGCCGTCGCCTCCACCTCTGCCGCTTTCCTACTAGCTCCCGCGGCCTCAAAAGCATGGCAGAGGAGGAAGGGGGAGGGATAACGCGGGAGTCAGCTCAGGGGCTCCGCGTGGAGGGAGAGGCTCACTGCGGGAGCTTTGCTGGTGAAAGAGAAGAAGCAAGAGGACTGGCGGCTTTGAAATGCAACCCCCTGGTCCCGCCGGCCGCGGATTTGATTCGGCGTAAGTGGGGGCCGAACACATGCTGAGCCGACTTTGCGCAGTGAGGCGGAGTAATTAACCCCCCCCACAAAGAACGTGTGTGTGTGTGTGTGTGTGTGTGTGTGTGTGTGTGTGAGAGAGAGAGAGAGAGAGAGAGAGAGAATTGGATCAAAATTGGTGGCCAAAGGAGTGGAAGGAAGGAAGGAAGCCCTGCCCCCTGTGAAAAAAACTGAAGATGGAGCAGTGAATGAATAAACCATAAAAGCAACAAACAGTTAATGCGTAAGTAAGCTGAGGAGCAAGTTCTCAACTAAGGAAGCAATATAAGAAAGAAATATAAAAAGCTCAATATGCCAAAACACTTATTTTAGTCTTCATTTAATTACTTGTATTGTAGTCTGATGTAACGTCTTTTTAAAGTTAACGTTAGTTAGAAAATATAGGGTACAAAACTTAAATAATAAAAAAATTGTACATTCATTTTGAAAAATAAATGCAATACTTGATTAATTTCATATCTTTATTTAAAATAGTTTTGGCCTGGCATATGATTTTATTGACTCAGTTGGAAATGATGTGGATGTTGTATCTGATTCTGAGGTATATATATTCTTAAGTAACATAACATATAGCATATTGTCCAAACTTGCTAGACTATTTAATTGATCTTACTACTTTAAAGGGGGAGAGTTTCATGATAAATTATTTTATTACATTTATGTTGCATTTATATATTATATTTATTACATTTATATTCCACATTATATATTTGTATTGTTATTTTAGTGTATATTGTCAATTTCGATAGATATTATATTGATATATCAATACTGATTTTAATCATACTAAATAACAATTACTGCTATTATTTATCAGCATTACATATTTACAGTTTTTAATATCGAGTTAGTCGTATTTTAGAATAATAGCGTTATCTTTTAATAGGATAATTGGCAAAATCTAATTCACATGTGATGGGTTGCATTCCAAAGGAATGTGAGAGGACAGGTTGCCTGCAAAATGCCAGGACCCAGGCCAGGACCCTGTTGGTGCCATGTCTCTCTCTAGCCAGTCTAACAATCTAAAAGCTGAGCAGAGAGCCTTTTTTTTTTCCAGGGTAAGCGGAAAAGTATAGTCTTTGAGTGGCACTTTTCATGCCTGGCATTCATCAGGCTGAAACCTCGCTAGCAATCGGCGCTTGATGCTTGGTATGTTGCGCAAATGTCCAGCAGACGTGACAGCAGTTCAAACTGTGGCTCTCTTAGGTGCTCAGGCATGAAACTGTGCCGCTCAAACACTATACTTTTCCGCTCACACTGAAAAAAAATTAGAGGGAACATTGGTTGGGGGGCCCAGAGATGGGACTTGTCCACCCACTCGGCATGAGACTGAGGAAAATGCTTCCAAGCCACCAGGTACTGAAGGCGATTCCACCGTCTTCGAGAGTCCAATATTTCCCGAACCTCAAAATGCTGCTCACCATCAATCAATAGGGGGGCAGGTGGCGGATCCACTGGCGGACGTAAAGATGAAAAACGAACAGGTTTAATGAGATTAATGTGGAAAACAGGATATACACAGTTGAGGTGCTTGGGTAGCTGTAAAAGAACCGAAACAGGATTGATGACCTTGATTATGGGAAACGGGCCTACATACTTAGGCCCCAACTTTTTTGATTTCTGCGTAGTTTGAAGGAACTTTGTGGATAGATAAACTTGGTCACCCACTTTGTACTGATAAGGTTGAGAACGTTTCTTATCAGCCTGTTTCTTATGCACACGATGCGCAGCATCCAAAGTGCGAAGTGCCAAAGGCCAAATATGCCGCAACCGCTCACTCCACTCGGAGATAGATGAGACCTGTGGTTGCTCAAGAGGAACTTCGGGAATAGGGACAAAGTCCTGGCCAAACACAACACAAAAAGGGGTGAATCCAGTGCTGCTATGTACAGAATTATTATAAGCCACTTCCACGTGCGGCAACAAGTCCACCCAATCATCTTGCTGGTAATTGATGAAACAACGTAAATATTGTTCTAGAACAGAATTAGTCCTCTCGCAAGCCCCATTAGTCTGAGGGTGGTGGGTGGAACTTAGACCCTGGGCTGAGCCAATGCGTTTAAGAAATTCTTTCCAGAAGACGGAGGTGAATTGGACGCCCCTATCAGAAATGATGCGATCAGGCACGCCATGCAAACGGTAAACGTGAGAAATGAAAAGTTAGCGAGTGCCTTCGCAGAAGGGATCTTAGGGCAAGGTATGAAATGAACTTGCTTGGAAAACAAGTCTGTAACCACCCATATGACCGTATGCCCCTGGCTTTCAGGAAGTTCGACAATGAAATCCATAGAAATCTCCATCCAGGGGGTGACAGGACGAGCCACAGTCTGGAGTAAACCCTGCGGTTTCCCCGGCGGGCGTTTAGCGGCCGCACAAACAGGACAGCTGGCAACATAAAGTTCAATGTCCTTCTTCAAAGATGGCCACCAAAACTGTCGTTTCACAAGATGCAGCGTCTTCACAAAGCCAAAGTGCCCCGCCAACTTGGAATCATGTGCCCATTGGAGAACCACGAGATGAAGAGAGGCAGGGATGTAAAGTTTCGCTCCAATCCATGGCAATTCGTCTCTCATTGTGCATTCACCTTGATGTTGCTGGAACCAATCATCCTGAGGAAGGGCCTTTTTGAGGTTGGAAAGAAAATCTTGAGACACATCTATCTTAGCACGTGTCTGTTGCCTAGTAACAACAGGAGCAGCGAGGCTGGATGCGGGAACCACGGGTTGAACAATACTAAGCTTAGAGCAGTTGCATTGAGGGAGTCTGGACAAAGCATCAGCCATGAAATTCTTCCCCCCTGGGATGTACTTAAGTGTGAAATTAAAATGATTGAAATGCTGAGCCCAGCGCATCTGCTTAGGGGAGAGTCGCCTGGGAGTCCTCAAAGCTTCCAAGTTCTTATGGTCAGTCCACACCTCAATTGGGAGCTTAGCGCCCTCCAGGAAGTGGTGCCACATGGCCAAAGCCCAACGTACAGCAAATGCTTCTTTCTCCCAGATCGCCCAACGTCTCTCTGTCTCTGTGAGTTTACGAGAGATGTAGGCACAAGGTTGTAGATTACCATGGTCGTTAGTCTGAAGCAAAACGGCCCCCACTGCCACGTCGCTGGCATCAGCTTGAACGACAAAAGGTTTGTCCATCTCTGAATGCTTCAGAACTGGCTCTTCGGCAAAAAGTCTCTTTAACTTTTCAAACGCAGCTTGACATTCCACGGTCCAATTCAATGGCTTGCTAGGTTTTGGTTTCGGCCCACCTTTGGACTTCAATAAATTAGTGATGGGAAGTGCAATTTTGGCAAAAGAAGGGATGAACTGACGGTAGAAATTAGCAAAACCCAAAAATTTCTGTAATTCCTTATGTGTACAGGGCGCCTCCCACTCAGTGACCGCCTTGACCTTAGCGGGGTCCATCTCAACACCAGCGGGGGAGATACGATACCCAAGGTAGTCTATCTTCTCCTGGTGAAATTCACATTTGGATAACTTGGCATAAAGTTCAGCGGCTCGGAGTTTCTTCAGGACAGTGCGGACCAACTTGATGTGTTTGTCATGTTTGAGTGTAAATAAGGAAATCATCTAAATATACGATAACGCCCTTGTAAAGGTGGTCATGCAAAATTTCATTAATTAATTGCATGAAAACTGCAGGTGCCCCCTGCAGGCCAAAGGGCATTACCCGGAACTGGAAACAATCCAGGGGGCAGTTGAAAGCAGTCCTCCACTCATCCCCCTCCTTTATGCGGACCCTATAGTATGCCTCTCTTAGGTCCAATTTAGTGAAAATACGGCCCTTCCCCAGTTGGGCCACCATGTCCTTCATCAGTGGTAATGGGTACAGGTTCTGAGCTGAGATGCAGTTCAGGTTTTTGAAATTCACACATAATCTGAGGGAGCCATCTTTCTTTTCCCTGAACAACACTGGCGCTGCTACCTTGGGCCTCGCTGGCTCAATGAAACCCCTTTTCAAGTTTTTATCAATGAATTTCCTCATTTCCTCCATTTCTCTAGGGGACATTGCATATATTTGGGGCTTTGGAAGCTTTACTCCAGGTAAAATATGGATGGAGCAGTCAGTAGGTCTGTGGGGTGGAAGTTTATCTGAAGATTTTTCACTAAAAAAACCCTTTAGGTCCCAATACTCTTCTGGAATCTTTTCTTCCCCCTCAATTTTCTCCTGGCCCCTGATGGCCAATGCAGGGCTGGAGCCAGCAGGCTCAGGGTCGTCGGCCTCCCCGTCTGGGGCTGTGCTGGTCCGGATGCGTAGCCACCCCTCCCTCCAGTTAATGCGAGGGTTCCATTTACGAACCCAGGGGAGTCCCAAAATAAGGGGTCTATCCATTCCAGGTGCCACAATGAAAGAGATCAATTCTGCATGGGTGCCCATTTTCATCTCTAGAGGTTCAGTGTAGAAATGGGCCACCCCCCCCTGCAATGGATCCATCGATTTGGCAAAAAACAATAGGGGTTTTCAAAGTTCTCAATTTCAAGCCCAGTTTCTCAACCATTGCAGGATTGATCATACATCTAGAACAGCCCGAATCGAGTAAAGCGGAAAGCCGCTCCGTCACCCCACCAGATGGCACCCTTAACTCAATTGGGATCAACATGGGGCCTTTATGTGAACTCATGCACTGAGGCAAGCCGTCGTCATCGGAGTCATCAGAAGAGCTGGTGGTCACATCCGCTCCCCTCTCCACCTCCGGCTGGAAACGCTGGGGGGTATTTTCAGCAGCGAACGCAGCCTCCTTCTTTTTCCCCGGAGCCTTCCTTGCCTTCCCTTTCCTCTTGGCAGGGGGTGGGGCGGTTGGAGGAAGTTTAACGCAGCAATCCATGGCTCGATGGCCTCCTTTCCCACAACGGAGTCACATGAAAGGCTTGTCCTTGCCGGCGGAGATTCCCTTCCCTTCACCCCTGATGCGGAATGGGGCCCTTTGAGCTGTGGGGGGGGTGACCTCTCTGCTTTTTCCTCTTTCACGTGTTGAAATCTAATCAAGTCTAGTTCAACATCTGCTGTATTTTCATAGCAAGCAACAACTCGCTTAGGAAGGTGTCTGTTAACTCATTGTTGGTAAATGTCCTCATTTAATCCCAATGCAAACTGATCCTGAACATCTTCAGTCACTGGCTTATTTCCCTGTTTTAGGGCCATAAAAGTCACCTTCCCTCGTTTCTCAATCAGTGGGTCATCAAACCTCCTCTTAAGTGCAGCGATAAAGTCATTAAAATTCCTCAGGACAGGGGAATTACATTGGTGTAAGCTCACCATCCAAACGGCCGCTTTTTCTTCCAAAGAAAGTGAAACTATTCGCACCTTCATCTCATCTGATTCTAAAACTTGGCCATATTTTTCCATGTAGTTGCAAATCAGAATGACGAAAAGATTCAACCTCTTCGTATCACCATTATATTTTACTGGTAAGGGAGAGACTTTTGCCATTCTGCGTCTTCTGGGGGACCCCCCCTACTCTGGCAGCAGCCCTGGCTGGCGGGGGAAGGCTGTTTCTGGGTTTGCTTGCTCCCATCCCCCCTCGGCCTCTTCACCCTCCCTAAATTCATGCAAGGAGTACCTTTCCATCGCTCTCTCTCGGGACCTCCGCTCGGTCATAGATTCTTCCCAGTCTGCTGGTTTTTTCCTTTGTTTCCATCTGGTAACTCCTGCATCCAAATTCTCATAATCCTCATAATCCTCTTTTTGCCCCACTCCCAAAGTCCATCGGGGCCGAACTGCAGGATCCTCTATCCTTAGGCCAGCTAGCCTTTCAGATAAAGTTGGTTCTGCAGTTTCTCTTTCAATCTCCTCATCATAACTTGCTTGCAATGACATTTTCTCCGTTCCTTCTTGTGAGTACACCCCCCACGGTAGGTTGAAAACTCCTGGTGGGGTGTGAGTGAGTCTTCGCTTACTGTCAGCACTCCTCCATTGAATAATCAGGAAAGAAAACCATGAGACTCCATTGATAGAATTACTAATTTTACTAATTATAAATGAT